>NC_064271.1:23387894-23690263 GCF_003254725.2 Canis lupus dingo
TCTCATAGATTCTGTTGACTACAATGACCATCAATTCTTTAAAAGACCTTATACTTCACTTCAACCATATTGTAAACTTGGTGCAATTATTCCTTGCAAATTGTAAATGTTTGCCCTTCATATTTTATTTCTAAACCTCTGCAGAGTTAATCTGACTCAGAAATTTTTGGTCTAAATTAATTGTAAATGTTCCCAGTGCTTCATAATTTATTTATATTTTTTAAAGCTGGCAATAATCATTTATCAAATGAGTAATTGTCTTTTAACCAATAAGTTTTCTGGGATAACCAGTACACTGTGGCCCTGTCATTGTCTGTGATTGTGAACACAAACAAACAAACAAAAAAACCCAGTTGGGAAATGCAGCTTCCCAATAGCAGAGATTTAGAATTAGCGGTGTCCAGAGTTCTAAAGATGGTTTGGAATACATTTACAGGCAAGGTTCTCATACTTATCTAAAACATATCAAAACAATCTCTCTTTTTGGCCTCAAAAAAGACCAAGCTATCTAAAAAAGTTTTGAAGTTATACTCAATCCAGCAGAGTATAATCAGAAAAAGCACTAGACTTGGAGTCAAAAGAATTTGGCTGGAATCCCAGCTTTGAATTTATTAGTTTATTTAATCTTTGACAAGTTAATTTACCTTTTGAAACCTTAGTATATTGGAGTGTAAGTTGAGGATAATAATACTTACCTTAAAGTGTGATTTTCAGACTGTTCCTTGTATAAGCCTAGTCTGTATTAGATACTCAATATATAGTAGATCGATCTTAGTCTGATGCTAATTTGACACAATGGAAATATCCAGTAAGACTGATAATAGGCAATCTCATTTTTTATGTACTATGGTTCTTTACTTTGAGTCATCTGAAATATTAAATTTCATAAAAATAAACAGACTTCAGATAATTTTTATTCCAAAATTAACATTATTCATGTCTGATTTGTAGAATTAAGGATAGTCAACATTGGTTTGATCTTTATCTAAATCCATGGGTTTCAGATAGATGACTAATTACCTCTATTGTTTTAAACCATTCCATTACCTTTCCCAGAATTGTGGAAACTTCTAAGTAATGTTTGTTTCTTACGTCTATGCTGTTGACAGAAAAAAATGGACCAGTATTATTAATATGATAATTATATGAGATCATAAAGCGAGAATCATGATTTGTCACATTGCTAATACCTGATAGCATTTGGGCAGTTTTATTTACTGAGACTGAAAAGAAGGAATAGCCATTTTATTATATTTTAAATATTTTATTTATTTATTTATTTATTTATTTATTTATTTATTTGAAAGAGAGAACTTGAGCACAAGCAGGGTGGGGCAGAAGGAGAAGCAGACGCCCCACTGAGCAGAGAGCCTGATACAGAGCTGGGATCATGACCCAAGCCAGAGTCAAAGGCAGATTCTTAACCAACTGAGCCACCCATGCATCCCAGGAATAGCCATTTTAAAAGGCCATAGTTCTAGGTCTACACAAGAAGCAAGTAGAAAATTTTACTAACTGGATATCTATTCAAATATTTGTATTTAAAAAAAAAATTTGTATTTTCCTCTTTACACGTTTCTCCCTGTTACTCCTTCTTTATCTCAAAAATTTTAATATCATTTCTTTATACTAAAAGAAGGATAATTATAAGGAAGCCAATTAACCACTTCCAAATATCGTTCACTCTTATTCTCTCCCCTCCTCCCTTTTGCTAATCTCCTATTTTCTCTAGTGTTTCAGTAATGCCCAGAACTTTCTACACTGCACTGACTTTTACAGATTATGCTTCTTTCATATTCTCTCTTATTTTCATTTATGTCTATTCTGTAAGGTTAATCAACTTTGTATCTTCACTGGTTTAGTCTTTTCCCAAAACTGACTGAATCATTTGCTATTACTACCGTGCTAGGCAGTGTCAGAGACAACAAGATTAAGAATATGTAGTTTTATCAATTTGTTTAGTTGATAGGAAATTGAGACATATTGCCCAAATAACCACGTGTATTTGTTAGGATTCTTCAGAGAAACAAAACCAATAGTATGTTTGTGTGTGTGTGTGTGTGTGTGTGTGTGTATACTTAGCACTTGGTCACATATTCTTATGTATTAGTACATTATTATTTCACGTTTGTTAGCTTTGCCTCTCTCAAATGCAGTGTTTATGTATTATACTTAATAATACACATAAATATTTAATAAAAGTCTTGATTAACTGGTAAAAATGCTCACTCTACTTTTTCAATATGAAATATCACAGACTTTTTCCAAAGATAATTTCAGACTTTTGGACTGTGGTACTTGTGTTATTTTAAACTTTTTAGTATTCTGCTCCCAAAATATAATACTTTAGCGGGAAATGACCTACAGTATCTGTGTATATAGCTCATGAGTCAGGGAAGGCATGAGGTAATTTCCCAGTGGAGGGAGAGCAAGACTAAATATCCACATCTGGGATTTAGTTAGTAAATGAAAGAGAGAAGAAAGGTGGGAAAAACAACTGCATACCTTATACATTCTGCTTTCTCTCCAGGGTGTCCAGATGAAATAGAGTACTATATGATATACATATTCCTAACTGATGGGAGACATCAGAAATGCGTATCCTATGTATTATATCCTAAAACTTTTCTAAATAAACAGTTTTATAAGATGAATCAAAAGTATAAACAATGCAGAAAAAATGACCATGAAATCCCACTACTGATTAGGCTTGTGAGGCTAGGCTGAGATTTCCCATTTAATTTGAAGAAGATAATTAGCAAGTGAACTTGAGTTGCTTGGGCAATTACTGCATCATGAAAACCACCTGCCTTGTTAGGCTTGCTGAAATCTAAATGGGCCTTTGCACTAAACAAAGACCTTTCTACTAAGCCATCTACACATATTCAAACATAACCTTTCTCTGTTAAAAGTGTGTGTTGTGGCTTATTAAAGTTTTTTTTGTAGGATATTCTTTTGTTTTAATAATAATTAATATCGGGGTGCCTGGGTAGCTTCGTCAGTTAAGCATCCAACTTTTGATTTTGGCTCAGGTCATGATCACAGGGTTGTGCAATGGGCCTCGAGTCTGGCTCCACACTTGGCGCAGAGTGTGCTTGAAATTCTCTCTCTCCCCCATCCCTTACCCCTCTCCCCACTCAGGATCTAAATAAATAAATAAATAAATAAATAAATAAATGAAATCGTAAAAAAACAATATTTTTGGTTATCTCTATTACTATTAGGTCTCTAGTTTGATAATTAAGGAACTATTGTCATTAGACACCCTTCAAAATTTATAAATATAAGGTTCTGTGATTTAGTAAATAGACTATTCAGTGCACAGGTTTTCCTTTTCCCACCCATTAATGAAGCAGTGATATAAATTACATTTCTGCATCAGTACAAGGACATACATAGAACATACAATCCTTCTTTGTAATTATGTGGTGGGTAGGTATGAGTTTAGAATAGATTGTAGTCATCAGTAAAATGTAGTAGGTTTGGATTGAGTAGAGATTAACAGTAAATAAGTGGCATGACCTATATATTCTAAGTATCAAGAGCTGTTTGAATTGCTTCCTTAATGGTCACTGTAACATTGCTGGCATCTTTTGTACTCACTTCAAAGTAGAAATAGTTGCTGTTGTCCTTGTAAAAGGCCTGGGCTTTTCCTATAGACTCTTGACAGGCATTTAGGTTAATCTTATTACCTCCAAATTGCAAAGTGACACAAAGAGATGGAAAATTATTCCAAGCTCATGGATTGGCAGAATTAATATTGTGAAAATGTCAATGTTACCCAGGGCAATATACACGTTTAATGCGATCCCTATCAAAATACCATGGACTTTCTTCAGAGAGTTAGAACAAATTATTTTAAGATTTGTGTGGAATCAGAAAAGACCCCGAATAGCCAGGGGAATTTTAAAAAAGAAAACCATATCTGGGGGCATCACAATGCCAGATTTCAGGTTGTACTACAAAGCTGTGGTCATCAAGACAGTGTGGTACTGGCACAAAAACAGACACATAGATCAATGGAACAGAATAGAGAACCCAGAAGTGGACCCTCAACTTTATGGTCAACTAATATTCGATAAAGGAGGAAAGACTATCCATTGGAAGAAAGACAGTCTCTTCAATAAATGGTGCTGGGAAAATTGGACATCCACATGCAGAAGAATGAAACTAGACCACTCTCTTTCACCATACACAAAGATAAACTCAAAATGGATGAAAGATCTAAATGTGAGACAAGATTCCATCAAAATCCTAGAGAAGAACACAGGCAACACCCTTTTTGAACTCGGCCACAGTAACTTCTTGCAAGATACATCCACGAAGGCAAAAGAAACAAAAGCAAAAAAAAAATATCTTACTATTTTTAATATCTACATAATGCATGAATTATTTCCTTTGGTTGCCTGAATCCTGGAAACTTTGAATATCATCTATACTAAACTTAAGAAGGCAGTTAGATCCCTTTGGCTTCTGAATCATTTTGGTCAGCTTTATGTTCATCCACTTTGTAATCTCTATTTTAAAACTTCACACTTATTTTGTGGAACATCTGAGTATCAGATTTACTGGTTACATATATATTCATAACAGAAATCTTCCCACCTCCAGGAACTACAAGGAAAATTACTTGAAAATGCTTGTTTGTTACAAAATTTTAACTCCAGAACTGTATCAAACATATCCAGTGCTTTTTAATCCCTTCGTGTGGATCCAAGATTCCATTTGGTACATTTCTCTTTATCTTACAGAACTTCGTTTAGTATTGCTCATAGCATGGGTTCACTAGTGTTAGATTTTTCTCATCTTTCTTTGATCTGAAGCATATTTATTTCCTCTTTTATATTTGAAGGATGATTATATTAGATGTAAAATTCTAGGTTGATAAGCTTTTATTTCCAGCACTTTAAAGATGTCATTTATTTTCTTTCAGTCTGTTAATATTGTTGTTTTCCCCTTTAAGTAATGTCTTTTTTTCCTCCCTGGCTGCTTTTAAGATTCATCTCTCTGTCTTTGGTTTTCATCAGTTAATGGTGTGACTATGTGTGGTTCTCTTTATAGTGATCTTTCTAGGGGTCCTTTGAGGCTGAAGTTCAAGTTCACATTCTCACCATTTGGGTTGCCTCCTTTGGATAATCAGTAGGGTGTTGTTAGTTGAAAAATGTATTCAAGAATTAGCCACAAAACTAGCTTCATATCAACAAATAATAGTGACAATGAAACTAATAATAATTTTAAGTTACTGAATAGGTAGGACTTAATATTTCTTAGGCTGGACACCATGCCATTCACAACCCAATCCAAGGTTATTAGCTTTATTTTCCCAGCAACACTTTTGCTTCACACATTTTGAAGTCTTTACTATATAAACCGTTGCCACAAAATGGGATGTTGTAGATTAAGATTTTTGACATGCAATTAACCAGACTCAAAATGTGACTCTGGGAATAGGGGGTTGTAAGATACGGAATGAAGGTGAAAGCTGCTAAGGTCCCAGAGTAGAGATACTAAATTTAGTGAAGATACTTTACAAAGTAAAAACTCTAGGAAAACTCTTCTGTGAAATGATAAACTCCCCTAGGATGATATCAGATATTTGAACAGAAAGAAAGGCAATACATCAAGTAGCAAATTCTCAATGACTGAGGATGAGTTACCAAGAGGTCAGAACACGACAGTGATGAAGGGATAAGCCAAGTACTTTTTTGTTTTTTGAATCAAAAAGACTTTTATCACTAGTTTTCAACAACTTCTTTATTAATTGATTTATTCAAAGTATTTCTTGGAAATCCTTTGAGAGTGATCTACTCTCGTATTTTTGCCTCCTTCTGTAGGCCATTTCCTTTGTCCTATAGTGATTCCCTTGTCTTCTATACTTAGCAGAGATGCAATTTTAATATGATTTCACATTAAATAGCATGGATCTGCTGAGAATTTATGTGTGACATTCATATCCAATTCTAACCCAGGAATCTGCTTAGTACTTTCTATACACTGACACTTAACAACCATTTCTTTTCATCTGATAGAATCCCATTCTACACTCTAAACTAGAATTATTAGCAATTTATTGTCCACTAGTCATCATTTCTTTTCCATCCATCTGGGTCATAAATATATTTTCCTTAATTATCACTAAATCTTCTCTAATTCTTTAACCTTAATTATATGCAAATTAACATCCTTCCTAAAATATTTGGGGACTAAACTTCAGCATCATATGACATCAAACAAAATCTGATCACTCGAATTCATCTAGTTTCGTCTTAGCACCTTGGTCTCCCATTTTCTCAGGTCACACTGTTTTGCCTAAAGCTACTATTTCTTTAGCATGCATGACTTGAAGTTGTCTTCTATCTCTTTATCATCCAACATGTGCCCTTATTCTTATTCATGCTCCATCCATAGATAAAAATGGAACAAATGTCATGTTGTTGATTTTTCCCCATTTATTCACATTATTAAGAAGCATTTCATGCAGCTTTTTTTATATTATAGAGACAGGTTTAAACTTAATTGAGTAGAGATGTTCATTTGTCTGTTTTGCTAAGTGAAATGAGATGGAATAATTTCTAAGACAATTTCCAGCTTTCACATATAATTGTTTAAGGTGACTGTAAAGCAGGTTTCCTCTCTTTTTCTCTGAAAGTATAGAAATTTAATATTTTTATTTCAGTGCGAGTAAACTCAATACCATCAGCTAAGCAGTCATTGTTTTGAGATCACTGTCTTTCTAAATTCATTATTGTCTGGACTAATTTTATCTCTTGCTTTCTTTTTTGTCTAACCTCATACATTTTCCTAATACTTTCTATTACAAAAATGTAAAATGCAGAATAAAAATATTTACACTCTAAGAATTGGACACAATAATTGTTAGTAAAACTTCCAAAATAGTGGTATATAGGAATGGTTAAAGATTCTGTTTTCTCACATTGAAAAGAGTATGACTATCACATATCATCTTATTATACTAAAAGAAAAAAATACCACTTTAAGTCCCCTCTCCTTAGTTTTGCTATTTCCTTTCTTCAAAACTAGACCTTGACAACTTCCTCCCTCAAAACCATTATAGATAGAACAGTATATACAAGCAAAAAGAAGTCAACAGCATTTTATAGTTATCATTGCTGACAAAGTTTCTCTGGTTGCATTTCCAGATGTGCATAACCATGAACACAACCTCATCTGGCTAAAATCTTATTAGAGATCACTTTGCCATGCGATCCAACCTCAGCCAGAAGAACTGATTTGGGATACTTCCAGGGATTATCTTGTCATTTGAATATTGAGGAAGGAGAGGCTGGGTGACCCAAGACTCTGGAACTCCTTACCATCCTAGAGCTCACGATCTCAGAGTTTTTGGCTCAGAACCTCTGCCAGAGTGAAGTTGTGGTTCTTTGAGAGATGGGGTCATTGTTATTATTCTTCCAGTCTCCAAGGCAAAATACATCGTATGACCAGCTATGTAGGTAATGCCAAAAACCACCTGGAAAAGACCCACAGTTGTCACAGGGCCACATTGAAATGTGAATCATTGAAACTGCTGATCACTACAAAACTATGACAATTTTATTTTTTATCCTTCACCAGATGATGGTTAACTGAAAGGACCAAAGAGAAGGCACTTAAAGGAAGAATTCAGCTTGCTAAAAGTGACATTTATTTTCTTCTGACTTACTATGGCCCACATGATGTTATTCTAACTGACCTATTTAGAAACACTTAAGAGTAATATAACAAGCAGTTGGTGGAGGATTGGCAATTTTCTTAAGCTGGTTCATGCGTCACTCTGCTTTTGTTTGTCCAGCTGCCAGTATAAATTATGATCTGTTGAAGTGGATCTTGCTTGGCACCCTCTGGAGTTGGCTCGAACATTTGGATAGTCATATGTATCTCTTTCTGAACAAGTGCATCATTCAATGGACTCATGTAGTTCAGATGATGCACAGATATTCTGTGAGCACAGAGGTCATCAGTATTGGTGGGAAAATGGAACAAGGAGAAAGACCAACGGACATGTGAATCTGTTCCATTCTAAACGTTACTCAATGTGCTAGGACGGTGTGACACCAAGACCTTATTGGTGGTCCAGCCATCTGGATTTTCCCAGACATTCTGGCTGAATCACTTTGCTGCTGGTTACAGTCCATGTGTTCTACACATTCCTGTCTGCCCTCTTCCTCAGTTCCTTCCTCCACTTTTCTCCATGTGAACCTTCTTCAGGGTTTGGCATATGCTTCTATAGCAGCTAGTCTGAGCGCCTCACACTGAGACTGAGAATGACACAAGCAGTGTGGGAAACTGTGTCCCTAAGTTATACTTGTTTCCTTTAACCCTCTTTCTTCTGTCTTTCATTAACATTAAATTCACACTTTAAATTCATATATATTGGGCAGCCCGGGTGGCTCAGCAGTTTAGTGCCACCTTCAGCCCAGGGCCTGATCCTGGAGACCTGGGATCGAGTCCCTCGTCTGGCTCCCTGCATGGAGCCTGCTTCTTCCTCTGCCTGTGTCTCTGCCTGTGTCTCTGCCTCTCTCTCTCTCTCTCTCTCTCTGTCTCTCATGAATAAATAAGTAAAATATTTAAAATAAATAAATACATATATATTCAGTTAAAATTTAAATTCTATTACTCTCTTTATGATTATCTTCTCAACTGTGTACCACTTATAGAAAATTAGAATATTGTAAGAATGTGTTTTCCCTTTTATCAACAATCTAGATATTCTCTTTCCTTTTCTCTGTTGTCTACCTCCCCAGACCCATAATTTCCTTCCATTTCCCAGGGTTTTTGGACATAGGCAGAGACACCCTAAATGTGCTGTGGAAAGTGTATGTATGTGTGTATGAATCTGTGTATTAAATATTTTGCGTATGTTACTTCTTTTAATTCTCACAACTGTGTGAGATAGGTGATTATCCCTTTTTTAATGAGAAAAAAGTTTGGGCTTAAGAAAGGTTGGGTAATTTGCTGACAATCTGAGTGCTGGGTAGTAGTGTAGTATGTGTACCGGAGGGTGGCTGTGTGTTTCCAGAGTAGGTGCTCTCAGCTACCTTGCTATATAATTTCTCACTTTAATCCCTGCAGTGTATGAAAATCTTATGGTAAATGTGTGGTTTGTGCTTATACAAACATGGGGTATTTTAGAGCTAGGAAGAGAAAAGAAAGAAGACTCCCTGCATGTCTGATGGATTAATACTCACTATTTTCTGGAAAAGAAAACCATAGTTTTTTGTGTTTACAGGGTTTTTCAACTTTTTGGTACCACTTTGTTACTTTTCAGGTCCTTGAGAAGTTGGCTGGAATATGTGGCTTTCTGCCAAGAACACAAACTTGGAGGAGTTAAAAGACTACATGGCTGACGTTACACCATAGTGGGAGTATCTACACATCAAAACATTGTTTAATAAACAACTGAAAATTGCAAGAATAGTGGGTATTACAGGATAATTTCCCACCACAATGTTGGGAAATTGTTCTTTTTGCTTTAGTTACTATTAGTCAGAGATAAAGATTGCATGTGTGGTTTGTGTAAGACAATTTCACTTCAAATGTTAAAGGACATTTTTATAAAGGTAACTTTTAAGTGTTTAAAGGTTTATACGAATCACAATTCAAACCTTTTAGTTTTTTTTTTTCTTAGTTTTCTTCTATTCATAGTATGATCTGTACTTTTCATTAAGGTAAGATGTGTTCTTTTAAACTTTTAGGTATGTAAATAGTAGCCAAAAAGTAGTTTTGAGTTCATATTATGTACTAACTACTTTTCTAACTTCTATAGGTAGTGTGAGGCTATAGATGATACAGTTCTTATCCAAAGGGAATTTATGATTATGTGATAGATTAATTCTACACATGACAGAGAAGGAGTAATAAATCATATAATCATATACAGAATAAAATGGTATCAGTAACAGGTGAGTACGTGTTGGTCTGAACTCCAAAGTGAGTAAAGGATTTGAGATAAAGGATTTGAGACAATTTGTAGAAGTAATCTAGAAAGCCTATAGAGAAGATATGCAGAGGTAAAGAGGAACTGAGGACACACCCTAAGCAAACCCACCAATGTCATGATAGGCATTGTCTCATACAGAGGCCACTGACCTTATAAGCCTAGAATTAATTGGGAATAGGGAGAGATAGTATTACAGAGAAAGAAGAATTTATATTTGTGGAGTAAATCTTTTGGAACTTCAAACAGAGGAATAATAAGATGTAGGATATTTATGAAATTCTGGTAAATAAGGTAAATAATAGGTTAGTTATGTAGGCATTAGGAAAAAACTAAAGCCAAGTAGTCAGTTGAGCATGTGTTTGAGCATCTCATCTCATGGTTGCCTAAGACAGGGTGATCAAAGTTCAAATGGAGAATGAAAAATGGATATGCAGTTTGGACTACATTATGTACTAGGAATAGGCAACCAATAGTGACATGAATGGAGACAGAAAAGTTGACAGAAATCATTCTGTTAAGTATATAATAATCATTCTACTATTGTTGAGTTTGGAGTTATCTAATAGAAAGCAGTGTGGAGCATGAAGCTGTGACTTGGGTGAGAGGTGCAGTCTGAAGGTAAAGACCTCAAGACAGCCTTCTTGATGAGGTACTGTGAAGTGGTAAAGGACCGGGGGACTAAAAGTATGCCAAAGTTATGAGGTAAATGTGGAGGGAAGATGAGTGGGCTAAAGTGTTGGAAAACAATATTCAAAAACTGTTCTAGAATAAGCAGGATATGTATAAATTTAGAGTCAGGGAATGGTAAACAAGTAGAGACAAAATACTAAAATCCTGGAAAGGGAAGGAATAATTGCAGAAATGTCTCACTTCTACAATTATCCCTCCCAGAAATGGAGGAAATTAAGGTCACAAGTTTGAAGATTTAACTTTCAAGAGAGGAGGTAGTTCTTAATTCTAAGTAGGAGGTACAGTAGGGGATACTAAATTAGAGGTTAAGCATACACATAGGAAAACGCCTTGAGAGATAGAAATGGGGGCAACAAGAGAAGGTCATCTCTTACCTTATTACTTTCTGAAGGAGATAAGTATGAAATTAACCACCAACTCTTTAACAACACAAGTAATTACAATCTTCTTCTAAGTTATAGCCTTCAGAGTTCCCAGACCAGCAGTATTACCATGACCTGAGACTATATTAGAAAAACAAATTCTTGAGCCTGCTTTGATCACGGACCAGCAATCTATGTTTTAATCTGCCCTCCACATGATTCTATCATGCTAAGGTTTGAGAGCTTCCACTCTAAGAGGATTAGGAAGGTAAGGTGAATTACAAGCTGGGAGTGGGTTGGGTGGGGTTTGGGAGGTCCTTGGGCAGGTCACCTCTGACTTTCAAGGGATATATGGCAAAATCAGCTATGATATCAGTGTGCTGATAGGGATAAAAGATTAAAAGTTGCTTTTAGGTATCATAAATACCTTTTGTATACATTTGCCTTGTATTTGTTGCCCAATTCATTAGAGACTCTAATGTGGGCATTCACATCAGAAAAGGGATTTGGGGCGGGGGCGGCCTGGGTGGCTTAGCAGTTAGCGCCGCCTTCAGCCCAGGGCGTGATCCTGGAGACCTGGGATCGAGTCCTAAGTCAGGCTCCCTGCATGGAGCCTGCTTCTCCCTCTGCCTGTGTCTCTGCCTCTCTCTCTCTCTCTCTCTCTCATAAATAAATAAATAAATAAATAAATAAATAAATAAATAAATAAATAAAATCTTTTAAAAGAAAAGGGATATGGGGCTCTGCCATAGTAAATAGTGGTAAATATTCAGTGATAAGTAGAGTCCTCAAATTTCTTCAAAACACATTATTATCAGTAACTTACATGTGCATGGAACACCAGCTCTACAAAATGACACCTTCAAATATATCAAAGCTTTTATTTTCTATAATACTAGGTCATAGAGCTTATACTTATCTATTTTTAAATAATCTTTAAATGAAGATGAACCAGGGTGAAACATGGTGTATGATCATAGTTGAAAGAAAGCCAGCACAATTCCTGCTTCTCCTCCTTGTCTTAATCATTCCATCATGTCTCTCCTTCTATTTTCTTCTTTTTGCTTCTAACACGTATCATTTTCCAAGGACTGTTCTCTGACTTCTCTGTCTACCAACACTACTTTAAGTAACTGGTACAATTTCAAGGATTTCGGTTGCATCTCTATTTTGAAGATGATATTTACTTCTAGTCTTAGAATATTTTTGAAAGTCTAGTGCAGTTTTTTGTAATGATGGTCTACTAAATTTTATCGAATTTAGTCTTTGTTTACTTCCAGATGCACACGATCTTGTCTAACCACCCATCCATACCTAGCAACATATAGTTTAGGCCTCAAATGAGAGACTGTATATTCTGGTTTTACTCCCCCCAACCTCTAGATTTTTCCACCTCTTTTTCTTATTTATATAACCTTCTCAAACCTTATACCCCTCCCTTGCTTGGACTAAGATAAGATACTTATTCACATATTAACTAATTCTCTAGTGTTGATAGATTTCTGAACAGAACCTGACCTGCAGTATTTTCTGTGTCCTGTGCTCATCTGTCCCAGTGTGATAAATCCTGACCATTACCTGATTTCCCCACAACTTGATATTTCCAAGTGGATATCATTTCAAACTCAGCACATGTAAAGTAAGCTTCCCATTTTATTTCTCAAATGGGATTTACTTCCCAAATTGTTAGTCATATTTTTTCCCCAACCTTTGAGGCTTAGAACTTTTTGAGACATTTAAAACTTAATAATGAAGACTTATTAATGAAACTGTATTCCTTGACTGCATCTAATCACTTTGTCTCATAAAATTGCTGTTGTATTTTGTCCCTCTGCCTAATTTCTTTCTTTTTTTTCTTTCTTTTTTTTTTTTAAATTTTATTTATTTATTCATGAGACACACAAAGAGAGAGAGAGAAAGAGGCAGAGACACAGGCAGAGGGAGAAGCAGGCCCCACTCAGGGAGCCCTACACGGGACTCGATCCAGGGTCCCCAGAATCAGGCCCCGGGCGGAAAAGCGGTGCTAAACCGCTGAGCCACCCGGAATGCCCCCTCTGCCTAATTTCTACCTACTTCCCTTATGTGAAGGCTCTGTCTTCACCTCCATCAATTTTATTCTTAACCATCTTCTATATTTAGCTTAATTTTCCATTTCTTGATAAGAAATCCCCAATTAACTTAATATTGGCTGGTTTTCCTTTATTTAAACATTTCCAGATGACTTTCTTCTATTACTTAGTACATGAACACATTTAATTACAAATTCTCTTCTATATCTTTTTCCAAAACTTATATATAAGACTCTAAGAATGCATGATGACTGATTTCTTTATTATTATTTCTGTTGTGATCTTTAGTACTTAACAGAGGCTTGAAAGTTGAGTAAACAATTCGTAGTTGTTTAATAATTGATGGCTTATTTATGTAAACCTCACTTTGTTCCAAAATGATGGCATACCATAACAACTAAGAGATCAGACTCTGCCCTCAGAAAAATATAGGTTTGTATCCTAGCTTGAACATTTTCTTTTCTTTTTTTAATGGAACCAGCTCAAGCAATTTATAGGTCTCTGAACATAAGTAAATTGCCAAATCTCATTAAACTCGTTTTCTTAGCAGTAAAATAAAGATGCATAGAAACTACCTTATAGGTTACAGATTGTTGTGAGGATTAAACTTATAAGAGTTCCTATTATCAGAAGTCTCAATATGTCGTGGAAATTATTATTTGCTATTATTAATGAATATTATTAAGGAATATTTGCTATTATTAAGGCATACTGATAAGGAATTTTTTAAAGGTTTTATTTATTTGTTCATCAGAAACACACACACACAGAGAGAGAGAGAGAGAGAAGCAGAGACACAGGCAGAGGGAGAAGCAAGCTCCATGCAGGGAGTCTGACGTTGGACTCGATCCCTGATCTCCATGATCACACCCTGGGCTAAAGGCGGCGCTAAACCTCTGAGCCACCAGGGCTCCCCCTAATAAGGAATTTATTTAAAAAATAAATAATAATAATATTAAAATAAAGGTAAAAATTTTAAATCATGGCTGGAAAAAATACAAATAGACCAAGAATAAAAAGCCAGATGGGTATGTAGATATGCAAACCTAGAGTCAACGGCAGACACTGAAATAGACTGTCAGGTTCTGTTAACCAAAATAGGAAAGGAAACACAATGAATTACAAGGTTTGAAATGGTCATAAAGTAAAAATATACAAATTCTGGTAGAGAAATAAAGTGTTTTTCCTATTATCTATAAGAAATAAGCTTTTCATACTGAGACTTCTGATGGAAACACTAGATGATGTGGTTGACAGCACACTTGACAATATCCCTGGAATTATTGAGATCACCATTCCCCTTTCAGTTAGCACTCTTACACCTGAGTCATAGTATCAATGCTCAAGTCAGATAAAGCATTATTGCAGCAGGTTGAAAGAAATGTGCTCCAAAAGTGTGGCTCTCTGTTAACATTTGGCTTAGTCCAGAGATAACATCTAGACAGTCTAGATGGGTCCTCCAAACAGTCCTATGTAAACATCTGCAGAATGTTTCAGAGTTTACGTGTCACAACTCAAGATTGTTGTAAAAACGGTTTAGCTCTTTTCTTTTCCCTAATCTTTTCTGAAAGCCCTCACTGCTAGGTAGTTGTATTTGGGGAC
Source organism: Canis lupus dingo (assembly GCF_003254725.2). Lineage (NCBI taxonomy): Eukaryota > Metazoa > Chordata > Mammalia > Carnivora > Canidae > Canis > Canis lupus. The sequence goes on from NC_064271.1 coordinate 23,402,576, forward strand.
AAATATATCCCTCAGTTTGCCAAAAAAAAGGAATTTCAGACTCTCACAGATTAACTCAATCTCTTTTGAGTAAATACTCAGTAGTTCAGGGTTTCTCCTCCGTCCTACCCATGAAGACACTAGGGATAGAGGAACTCTGAGATAATTTCATGATGATAGGACTTTTTTTTTTTAAAGATTTTATTTATTTATTTATTTACTTATTTATTTATTTGAGAGAAAGAGAAAGCACAAACCAGGGGAGGCACAGAGGGAGAGGGAGAAGCAGACTCCCTGCTGAGCAGGGAGCCCAACTGGGGGCAATACAAGGACCCCCAGGATCATGATCTGAGCTGAAGGCAGAGACAACTGACTGAGCCACCCACGAGCCTCGATGATAGAATTTTTAAATTCTGCATCAGTCTTTACGTCCCTTGGATGCTAATAAGTTTAAGTGTCAAAGTTCCCTGGAGGTTGAGCACATTACATTAATATCATTAAATTACTACTACATTAAAAATGTAAAATTGTATTACTACATTAAAATTGTAGTAGACAAAACTTGAGTCTATCACTTAGGACAGAGTCCAGTGGTCCTTCCTTGCCGATTTGCCCACACTGGCACTACAGCTCCTCAGGATTTCAATCAGGTTGTTCTTTCCCACTCTTGGTTTGGGTTCTTCATTTTCGCCGGCAGCCTCTTGTTACAAGGTTACCTCATTCTTCACTGTTGTCCTTCTTCTGTGCTTCATTCTCTCCACCGCTAGAGCATACTGAAAATTGCTCTCTGTGATACTTGTGATCAGAGGGAGATTTGGCATATACCACATTTGCTCTTCTCTCTGCTCAAATATGCCATGCTATCAATGCCACTACTCCATTCAGTGGGAATTGCATACTGGTATGGGGCACTCTTCAATGTGCTTTCCTCCTAAAAGCTCAAATTTGAGTGAGTCAAAGTTTTTCTACTGCTGGTCTTCTGCTCTGTGTATATCAAGTGTCTACCTTTTTGCCATCCACACTTCATCTTCCAGGAATGGAACCTGGAGTTATAGCTACAGCATTTATCTTCTTGTTTTTCTTCTTATGTTCCCCGGAACAAGAAATGCTTTCTTTTTATTCTTCTTCTGTCTAGAAAAGACTTCTTTTATGTGATCGCTTCCTCATCCTTGAGATATCATTAACCCGTTCTCTTCCTTGGGGCCATAGTGGCAGGCAGACTTTGTGGGAACGTTATTGAAGGGAAGAATAATAATTCTTTCAGCTGATTATTTTTGGAATATTAACCCATTATGTATCATTTTACTCAGAAGATCTGTCATAATTGTGGATTACCAGATAGTCTAAGGTTACAATCAAATGTCTGGAATGACACATATTTAATTTTCTTTCCATCACCCTTCACTCGAGCTGCCTGATTACACACCTCTAATCATGGTCTATGTGAATGATAAATGATGGACTTTGTGATATATAATCTGATAAACGGCTCCACACAGCCTAATGTAATCATCCCATATGTTCATTTCTAAATTTTTACTGGGCAGCTAACAAGACTTTCCCACAAAGTTTATCCAGACCTTCTTCATGGTGAGTGAAAGGACCAAGGAGAATTGATGACTCTGGCTGGAGTGCAGATGGCTTTTGGAAAGCCCAAGTTTTTTCTGGCTGTGTGCTGAGGTCTTGGATTAGGAAAAGGCCATGCTGATATGGCATTTGTTTATTTATCAAATTTAACAAACATCTTTTGGATGCCCACTATAGGCAAAGTCTGAAATTATGCCATGAATAAGTGCATTAAAATCTCTCAGTCTACTTGACCACAACATGAACCTCTTGGATTTTATTTTGATATATTCTTGGCACATGGAAAATAAATATCTTATCTTTGGGTCATTGTGCTGTTGTTCTTTTCTAGCATCAACTTCCTAAACGTTAAGAATTATATATATTCTTATATATATTCCAATTATACATATATTCCAAGAATATATATATTCATATATATATATATATTCCAATTGTATATACGTATATGTAATTGACTAGAATAGAACTTTAGGACTTTTCATCTCTGTAGGATAACCATACAATTTCTGTATGATCCTAACATCTGAGTTCTTTTTCTCTTCACTAAATGACCAACATGTATATCCTAACTCCATCTGCCTTTAAAGTACTTTGGATTCTTCATGTGTTTTACCAGATATAACTAACATTTCATGCCAGAATTTGCCGCTATATCTTTTATCTATTCACCATGAATGTGATTTTGTATACCTCCTGGAGCCAGATAGTTACAAATTCAATTATGCAATCTTTCATACCCATTAAAGTCTAATGGTCTAATGTATCTACAAGCCTCTTAGTGGAGAATAACATAGCTCTCCAGCTGGCTAATTTGCAGACACCAACACAAACACACTGGCTGTTTGAAGAGTTCCTTCATGCTTGTCCTCCTTCAGGGCTGTCAAAGTCCATAAATTTATGAAATCTAGTTAAGCTATGAGATTCTTCTTTATCCACCAGACCCATTGGTCTTAAGAGCCTTGAGATTATTACCCAAGATTTTTGAAGGATGTCTAGGAGAGGCAGAGAAAAGTATGTGCCTGTATTAAGGATTGATTAGAAAACTGAAAGAGTACCTTTTTCTTTTACTGACCTTAAAGAAAACATAGACAATACGCTTTATTTTAAAGCATTAAGACAAACCCTGAGATGAGTTAAAGCTAACCCTCTTATTCAGGGCTATGAAATATCCACAGTAGCACCCTACTATATCCATGTTTATTTAGGCCCCCATTTCCTCTGTGAATTACAGAAAGATAAAAGCATAGCCTCAAATTCAATAGGATGAAAAAGGTAAACAAGGACCCTTCGAAAAGGTAGGGTTATTTTAGGAGTGTGGCTATTGAATTATTAAGATAAGAGGTTCTAGTCTGTTAGAAGCTCCTGTAACAGAATCAAACCCAAAGAGAGAGATCCTAAGCAAACTCCAGTGTGGTTTCACTTTTATCTACATCTCTGGTTTTGTCATCTGTTTATTAGTTCAATTAACATACTTTAATTTGCCAAATTAATTTTATCAATAAAGTAATTTACTTTTATTCTAATTTAATAAAATTAAACTAGAAAATACATTAGTACCATGTCCTCCTTTCCACCTACATTTCACCTCCCTAGAAGCATTCGCTTTCACCTTTTTTAATGGTTTCTTTTGATAGTCAACACCGTATTTCTGAATAATATTCAAACTTTGATTTTAAAAGAATTAGTTATCTTCCCAAAACACTCTGTGGTAGCCAGTCTTCAAGATGACACTTAGTGACTCCCTTCTACTGGTTTATGTCCTTGTGTAGTCTCCTTCTGTATTGAGTAGGTTTGAGCAGCTCACATAGCCAACCAACAAGATACTGTGGAAATGCTGATATGCCACTTCCACATGCAGGGCATAAGACACATTGAATCTTCCACTTGGCTCATTCACTGGAGACGTCAGTTATAGTGTTGTGAGGATGCCCAAGCAGCTCTTTGGAGAGGTCCATGTGGTGAAATCTATATGTACTGACTTCTTGCTAATAGCCCAACTTGCCAGCCAAGTGAATGAGCCATCGTGAAAGCGAATTCTCTAGCCCCATCTGAGTCACAGCCAACATCTTGACTACAACCTTACAAGAGACCCTAAGCTATTCCCTAATTCTTAACCCACAGAAACTATGTGAGATAATAAATATTTATTGTTGTTTTAACCTATAATTTTTGGGACAATTTGTTCTGCAATAATTGTTAAGTTAAACATTGCCTATAATAGAAGGTGAGTATTAAGCTCTCTTTCAAGCCCACCCCCTTCCCAATTAATATACAAATTCACACTTCTCCTGTTTTCATCTTACCATAGAGTAATTTCATATTTTGGGGTTATAGCACTATTCATTGTTTATATTATTATGCATTTATAAATATTCACAGCATAATCATGTAGTATTCTGTAATTATACTTCTTTCCTCCTACAGTGTTTTATAAATATACTCTCAGCATATCTAAAAAGTATTATAAAGTCCATCAATTTCAGTAATTTTTTTCCTCTAGAAACACTTTATATTGGGACTCTTTCTGCTTCTTTGCCAATCTAGACTGGCTGCTCTCCAAGCTACACAAAGCTTTTATTCTAATAATTCCCTTCACAACCATCATCATTGAAATTCTCTTTAAAAATTCGCATGTAGGGACCCCTGGGTGGCTCAGCGGTTGAGCATCTGCCTTGGCTCAGATCATGATCCTGGGATCTGGGATCAAGTCCTGCATCGGGCTCCCCACAAGGCTCCCTGCCTGCTTCTTCCTCTGCTTGTGTCTCTTCCTGTCTCTCTGTGTCTCTCATGAATTAATAAATAAAATCTTTAAAAAAATAAAAAAGATAAAATAAATTAAAAAATAAAATAAATAAAAATTCTATAGAATTTGTTTTTTGGATTACTTATCTATATTTATTGCTTTGTCTAGTTGGAGGAAATTCTTCAATAGCTTCCCCTTTTTTGGATGAAGGGTAAGTTCTAAAAATCTTATATGAATATAAAACAATTTTTTCTACTCTTACATTAAATATTTATTTAACAATTGTTCTTTATTGTTTTGTGTCTATTTTAAAATCAAGATTTGTCAAGTACTTAAAGGCTGCTTTGGAACTATGATTTTCACTACTATTTCCAATGAGAAAGCTTATTTGGTCACACTTAATTTTTATGCTTTTAAAATACAGAAAACCGAAAAGTTTTGTTTGTTTTTTTTAGTTAAAGAAAAATAAACACAGAAGTTAGAATAATCACTCAATGTGACATTTAGTTCCTAATCATTTTCTTGTAAAAATGATTTTAAAAAGATATAATGATGAATTAAAATGCAGATACTTGAATCTAGTTTCACAATACTGCATAATATAGTAAAATAAATTATACTATATATAGGTAGTATATATATTTTTTATATAATTTCTCAAATATTTTTAAAATGTGGTATTTTGGTATCATAATTATATATATTTATTACATAATATATAAACTATAAACTTTATATATCTATATATAGTATTAATTAGACAGGGAGCTCAAAATTTGAGCATATTTTGTACGTTTATTGTACATTTATGCTGCACATTTTCTGAATCCAATAAATTCATGATTCTCTATAACATTATAAATGGAAATACAGACTAGACACCAAAACTCTATCATTCTTACACAACCCCCACTCTTCATCAGTTATCTTCTAAATATATTTTAGATGGATTAGTAATTATTAATGGTTAAATTGGTGAAAAAGCTTGCAAAGTTCACTTAGACATCTGTAAATGTTGATGAGTCTAGAATGCTACTGAGACTTGTAATTAAGTAAGAAAAAATGTTATAAAAGAGAATTTAATACACTTTATGGACTGTTAGAGTTTACTGAACTTTTTTTATAACATATAAAATTATATGTAATAATTTCATTATCAGATACAAAAATGATTAACAACACACATAGGTTTGCAATCTTACTGAAGCTAACAGGAAAAAGAAAGCGGTTAAGTGTAGTTGGGGTATAAGTCATAGCTGGGGTATAGAAATAGAAAGGGGTAATTGCAGCAAATAAGGCTCAAATAAGTAAGTTGATTTATATTCTCAAGGCCCTTGTGAGGAGGTCCAGGCACTTGAACTTGATCCTATAGACAATGGGCAGCCAAGAGTGTCACATGTTGGTCAGTGAGATGATTCTGTTTGTTTAAAAAAGGTAACCAAAAGCAATGTGACAGACAAATGAATGAGAGACACTAGAGTAATCCTAGAAAAAAATAATGAGATTAACTTGAGAAGTCAGAATAATGATTTAGAGAGAGAGAGGAAGAGAAACCAAGAAACAGACTCTTAGTTGTAGAGCACAAACTGATGGCTGCCAGAGGGGAGATGGGTGGGGGATGCATGAAATAGGTGATGAGAATTAAGGAATGCACTTGTCATGATGAGCACCAGGTAATGTATGGAATTGCTGGATCGCTCTACTGTACACCTGAAACCACTATAGTATTGTATGTTAACTAATTGGAATTAAACTTAAAACTAGCTGAATAAATAAATTAAATAAGTGAAAAATAGAGAAATTAAAAAAAGAAGACATAACAATGTTATTAAAAAAGAGGGTAGATTCTGAGACTTTTCAGAGATAAAATCCATAACTGTTGGTTGCCAGGGGAGATGGTGTGAGAGTTTGGGTAAAATAAAGCAAAGGGAGTGAGAGATATAGGCTTCCAGTTATGGAATGAATAAATCATCGGAATAAAAGCTACAGCATAATGAATACAGTAAGTGATATTGTAAGAGTGATGATATAATGGGGCAGATGGTAGCTACACTTGTGGTGAATGTAGCAAAATGTATAAATTCATCAAATCACTAGGTTGTACACATGAAACTAATGTAACATTGTGTGTCAACAATGCTCAAATAAAAATAAATAAAAATAAATCCACATGTTTTATAGACCTTGTGGATGCCTGAAACAAGGGGAGAAAGTGAGGAACAAAGAATGATTGGGGCTTCTGTCCTGGGCATAAGAGAATACAATTATAGTTTCTATTACTATAACATGTCACAATTTACAAAGCACTTTCATGTATACTGCATTCCATTGTTTCAATAACCTGTGATAAATTAGTATGAATTAAATAACAATCTTATGTTATGAATCTTATGAATTAAATAACAATCTTAATAAGGCTCGGACTGCTACCAAGTAATTTCTTTGAGAGATACTATATGTAGGTACTTTCTCCAGTGACCTTTCTTCCTTATAAAGCACAGTCAACTTGTGTTCCCTATATCAAAAATACCTATACAGCTATATTGTCTTTGCTTCTCCCCATGTTACCAGATAAATGGATTTTTACAATAGTTTATTTAATGGTCATATGGTTGTGTCTCTGTCTCCAAAAAAAGTGATTTAGTTAGTATTTCTCAAACCTTAAAAAAGAATGAGAATAATCAGAGAATCCTAATAAAATGCACACTAATTCAGTGGTAGGGCCTGAAACTGAATTTTTAACAGGCTGCCTGGCCATGTCAGTGTTAGTAGTTCATAGAACAAATTTTGATTAGAAAGGATTTATACCAAAGCTACACATACATTTGAATACACACACACACACACACACACACACACACACACACACACACACACCTGGTTAAGCAGGTGTGTCATTCTGGGATATTTATATCTTATTTCATTTTAAACATCACAACCATTTCCTCACAGATTTCAAAGTAGACAATAGCTGCTACCAAATGTATATGTAATATGTGGGTTTTTGTTTTTCTTCAGTAATATAGCTACATTCCATTTCTGTCACTCTTGGTAAGCATTCCCCTAAGGTTTCTAAGCATGTTAGTGGTCTTTTTCAAGAAGACAACTCATAACTACCTCATTGTTAGTTGTTCATTAATAGTTCTCTTACTGGCAACTTGGATGTATGCCTCTTAATATTGCAAGTATTTTAAAATTAAAATTACTTCCAAAGCATTTCAAATACTCCTGGCAAAAAGGTCCACTTGGAAGCAGAATTTTTAATTCTCCTCCCACAGGTCTTTTCTTTTATGATTCCATAGCCTTGTGGGTTTCCTTAATAGTTTGAAATTCCACAATATAAACCATGTGTGTTGAAAGACATCTGAAATCATTGACATGCCTCAGGGTCTCAGGATTAAGCAACTATCAGCTCTGTCCTCATGTAATTGAACTCAAAGAGGTAATCTCCCATTTACATCCAGCTTACACGTTCCTTCTTTTTCTTTCTTCTCCTCTATCCCTATATTTCCTCTTAGAGGAAACCCATTTATGGTTCAGATACATTTCTCCCTTAATGTATTTTTATCCCCAGGGAAGTCCCTTAATTCAAACCTCAAAAAATGGACACTAACTCTTAGTATACAAAGAGGTAATCTTGAAAGCAATGGTTGATTTTTATGAGACTCTAAGAGCTCAGCCAGTCTGGAGAGAGAAAGGCTCATCCCTGATGGTTAGGCAAAAAGTCTTTAGTCCCATTTATGCTGAATACATGAGATACGTTGAAAGGTACAGGCTAATCAGGGCAAGCACTAAACTCTCAAGGGTCTTGGGATCCTTGAATAGGGTGGCCACAAAGAGTATGTTGCCTAACTTCTTATTCGATTCAAGAATCCTTAACACTGTGTCCTTGAAATTCATTCAAGGTGCCATGAGTACCTTCTGAAGGGCTGAGACCCTAGCTGGACAGCTCCAGTTGTTAAACATCTGTAACTGTGAGCAGCCACATGCATTCTCTCCAGCTGCTCTCAGGTTTTATACTAGTCCTGCTCACCTCCTGGGCTTTTATGTTCTTGCCTTTTCAGTTCTATAGTGTTAATTAATTCCTGCTTACAGCTTTCAGTAATGTACCATAAGTGCTCCTAAAATCACTTTAGTTAGGAGCTTAGTTTTCGTTAAAATATAGTGAAACCTGAACTTTGACACGTTAACATCTAAGACTACATCTCATCACTGTACTTTGAAATTCAGAGAAACTTCTGGTTTCAAATGCCTTACCGCTCTCTTAAGGAATTTGATGATGTCGATCTAACCATAGGATACGTACCTTTTTCCTCCCAGTTTTGGCCGCACCATTGAAGAATTAAACAATATGCATTAGGCCACACATAGTGCTGAAGACCCAACTGGGAATATAGCCCAGGAAACTTGGCTCCCAGTCTGGTGTGTTTCTAACCACATGACCATCATTTCTGAAGACTGTAAATTCACATAGTACTCTTCCTGCTGAGATATGCAGGAGACAGTCAGGTTGGTAAACTGGACACGTCAATGCATGCTAAGGAAGTCCGTTAACTGAATAGTGTGTATTCTCCAGGATTCCTGTTGTCATTGACTGTGAATGGTCCACATTTTACTAGTGATATCATGACACACGGCATTTTTGAGGGTCCTTTCATTATAGATCGCCCTAATATTCCTAATATTCTTGGCTCCTTATCTTTCTGGTCACAGATTTTCCTCCGTCTTTCTGAAAAGGCACTCCTAACGGTTGGCAACTGGCTGTGGCTGTGTTGCATGTGTACCATGCCCTCCAATAAGCTTCCTGAGAGGCTGAACCACTCTCTGCTGAGATTTCAACTATACGCCTTTAAACCTGAAACAGATGTTATCTTGGCTGCTGTCATTTGTCCTGAGCTTCTCTATTTGCATTGTATACAAGGCAGGTAAAAGGCAGGTGATTTGCTGCCTCACTCTGTGGAGAAAGAAGAAAGGGAGAGAGGGTGAAACAGGACAGAGGGAGAGAATAGACACAGAAACTAGAAGAATTAAGCCACATGGAGACAGAGAGTACAACCACTTGAACATCTATTATCCTAATATCATATGCTATAGTTTGGCTACTACTGATTTGCCTGGCATCCCTCTTGAATCATATTTGTGGCCACCCAGATTAATGATGTGAGCTGATCTCTTGATTTAATATCAGCTTGCTCTTTTCAGCTCCCATGTCATTTACTGTCTTAAAAAAAAATGTACTGCTTGTTACTCAGCCGTCTGTGTTTTCAAGAACTCAGTCTTTTTTTTTTTTTTTCCTCCTTTTTGTATGGGAACCAGGAACTAGAAAGCATTAAATGAGGAAAATTAACCACTCACAGAAAAGGTGAAAGCCCAGAGAAAAGGGGTTTGTCTTTTATGGTTTATATTTTGTAAGCTGTGGGTGTGACTCAATTTCCTCACCACCCACATAAAAAGGTTGCCACCCAATCACTGTTTTTTTCTATCCAAAACCCCTCCCCTTTGATTTTGGCTAGGAGAGACCCTAAGAAAGACTGCCCTTTCTGGAAGTTGCAGCCTGTGACATATAAAAGCTGTTAGCTGCTCCTGCAGCCAGCAGCATTCAAACCTTGCAGAGTTTTGCTCTCTGAGAGCTTGTAATAAGACACACTCTTAAAAGAGTTCATGCTACAACCTAGCAAAGAACTTTAAGTTTTTGGAAGAACAATATATTCATTTTGGCATTCTGCAGAGGTAAGCTCTTTAGCTCAACAAGTTTATTTTGCATGCATTCGTTTTATACTAGCTCACATTTTTATTTTATTTTATATTTTTAAAAAATGAGATTGACTTATTATAACTATTTTTTGTGTGTATTTTATCACTTGGTGTCCATATATGTCTAGGACACATTTTCAGCACATTCTCTGTTGTTACCTGTGATGCATTTTTCCTTCTCACTCTCAAAATTAATTTCAATTCCTAAAGATTTCCCTCTGAAAATATGCAGCAATGCATTATGTGGTGCAGGCATTTGGGGCAAGTGGTTCACATTCATTTTAGGGTTAGTACTCATGTTGTTTATTTTTCTCTAGCTATAGGAAGTTTCCTTCAGGAATCTGCCTCATAACACCAAGTAAAATGTGTAACAACTACCAATAGGTTGTTTCCTAGGCTTGAGTTCAACATCTGTTTGAATTTTTCAGAGAAAATCAAATCAGGTGATGCTCCCAAATGATGACTTTGTAAATTCATACCCACTGCCCCCCCCCTTTTTCTTTTCTCATAGACCCTAACTCTACCTTTCTGCTTTAAAGCAAAGTAAACCCTGCCTTCAAACCTCAAAATGATAGCAATCTCTGCAGTCAGCAGTGCACTCCTGTTCTCCCTTCTCTGTGAAGCAAGTGCCGTCGTCTTACTCAATTCCACTGACTCATCCCCGCCAACCAATAATTTCACTGATATTGAAGCAGCACTAAAAGCACAACCAGATTCTGCGGATCTCCCCAAAGCCAGGCGGAAGCGCTACATTTCGCAGAATGACATGATCGCCATTCTTGATTATCATAATCAAGTTCGCGGCAAAGTGTTCCCACCAGCAGCAAACATGGAATATATGGTAAGAGGAATTTGTTTTCTTTGAGTTCTGAGCGAGGATGCTGGATTTAAATTGTTCGTCGAAGAACCTAAAGAGTGTTTCTATGTTAAGGGGTATGGGGCTCTGGACACATTTGAGCTAAGGAAAGGTTCTTTATGTGTCTAGTAAGCTTAAATTTTGTTCCATCCTGGGATTAAAAGAGAGGGGCAGGTTCTCATTTTCTTTTGGGACTTCCATAACCACTGATGAATCAGGTCTTATATAAGAAACAGACATAAAGAACGGGGTGTGTTGACTGACCACATTTGAAAGGTACATGTTTTTAAAAAATATTCACATGGAACTTTCTCTGTGCTCTGTTTACCTAATAGTCATATTTATCAACTAAAGCATTTCTTGAAAATATTTTTTTTAATTTATAGGTTTTGTGTACATGATTTGTTCTCTGGGTAGGTGTCTCTTCCCTTTCTTGGACAAAACTCTTCCTAATGCTAATCTATTTGTGTTCTCAGAGAACATGCTGACTTTTTCCTCTTTGTGATTTACTGCTTTGTCGTTCAGATAACAGTGAGGCCAGCACACTTGCACACTGTTCCAACTTGCCATGAACACATTCTTTTGCTCTTTTAAAAATAGGCACTCTGTGTTTAAATCAGTCTACTTAGGAAGTAAAAAACAAAACAAAATCCTTGGTTTGGTATTGAAAGGATAGCTGTGTTTTTAAAGTTATTCTATTTTCTGTTTTATATTTATGCAAGTTTATGGCTTAGAGTACAGCATCTTCTAAGAGCACAGCTTGGAGCCTGTTTAAGGCAATGAAGATCACCAGTATGGTTTTTCTAAGTTGGGGGAGGGAGGTGGTGCCACTAACAACTTCTTACAAGTGCTGGCCTAAAATTTGGTATTTCTATCAGATTCTAAATTCATCTCTTTTATTTAAATAAGCTTTTTAAGTTTGACTAATTGCAGATGTCAGAGTTACAGGAAAAATAAAGACTTGCCAAATATAAGAGAGTCATAGTTCATAGAAGTACAATTTAGACTCTATGAAAATGCACTTTCCCAGGATTTTTCTAAAGAAAGAGGAAAAGGAGATATAATCAGTCCTGGTGTAGGAATATCAATATAGTCTTATGATTAAGAATATGGGCTTTGGAATCTAAATGCTTGTATTCAAACCTCAGTCCTGAAATATAACCTGCATGAATTTCTTATTTCATTTTCATCATTTCTTATATGAGGATAAATGTCTAACCTACCACATAGGGTTGTAATCAGGAAAGTATGAGTTGAGGGGTTGAGCAATTAGACCAGAGCCTAGATCAAAATAGACCTTCAATAAACATTAGCACTTTCTAGAAGGTGATATATCGATGTAGAAAGAAAAACAAATAAGGTTTCTTTTTTTTATGCATAAGATTCCATGTGAGATCAGAAAAGTATAGTGTATAGACTATGGGGTTAGGAAATACTTCCTGGCTCTAATCACATCGGTATGCAGACAAAAGTAAGGTTAAGATAGCGAAAGTGTTTTAGAAGCGAGCTCCTCTGAGTTCAAACCTTAGACTGCTGGTTACTTTGTGACTTCATGCAAGTTACTTCATGTGTGTGAAATTGTTTGCAATTGTGTGAAATTGTGTGCAATTTCCTTATCTGCAAAATGGGAATAATAATATAGATAATAACCAGCCAATATAGAATACAATCCACTATTTTAATGATATTGAAGGCAGAGGGATCATCATGAGTAAAGGTGGGGTAAAACACAATAGAAATGGTTGAAAAAAAGCCCACACTTTTCTGGTTATTTTTTTCCCCACTGATCAAGAATTCATTCATTTTGCATGCATTTATTTAATTTTTTCTATGTGCCAATGACTTGGCTAATTGTTTCCATAGATGATCTCATTTGATAGCTCATATTCTTCCTACAAGGTTAAGATTGTGATCTTCATTTTACAAGTAAAATCACTTAGACCTAGAAAAGCTAATGACTAGGCCAAGGTGGTATGAACAGTGAATGGTATTAATGGAGCTAGAATTTAAGTCTATGTAATTTCAAAGCCAATGTTTGTGTTGGGAAGCATCTTTCCATTTGCTAGGTTTATTAAATACTCCATTGGGGGAAACCCCTGGAGGTGTCAGGATATCTTTGTTTCCTCCTTTAAAATGCCGGCTAAAACCCTATAGTATTCATATTCTATTCTATTCTTATTTCTCAAATATAGGATCTATGATATGATTTCTTTTGTAAGAACCAGATACAGTGCTGGTTATGTCAGTAGATGCTTAATAGATCCTCCTTCATTCAGTAAAGTTAATGAGAAGCAGTAATTAGATCAGTAAGTTCTATAAAATAAAATATGACTATCTCAAGTTGTCATGTATATACAAATACTGCATATAATTCATTTGCACATGTATTTATTTATTTAATATTTGTTGAGCATTTACTATATGTCAGGCACTATTCTAAACACTGGGGATATATTCATGAATAAAATAGAATCCTTGACCCCCTGGTGGGAAACCTCACAATAAATAAGATAAATAAAGTACATAGTACTTTAGAAGGTGTAAGGTTGTGGTGAGAAAAATTAAGTAGGTTGTGGTTAGATTGTGCAATTTGATAGGGTGGTCAGGAAAGGCCTCACTAGCAGTGTCCTGGAGGGAGGTGAGGCAGTCTACCACATTGATAGATGAGGTAAGAACTTCCTAGATGGAGGGAAGAGCAAAGGAAAGGCCATGAGAAGTGACAAAAGTGATTAGTTCAATTAGAAAAACATGGTCAATTTAATGAAATTGTAAGTCTGAAGGACTGAATCAGTGGAGCCATTGAAATAATTCACATGGATCCCTCATGAAGACTCAGAGAAACACTGAGGGAAGTAAGCATAATAGACTGCTTGGAGGTTGGAGTAGAAACTGTAAATGACTAATCTTTGGGCCAGGTGAAAAATATAGATCTCACCTTACCGCTCATCTTTATTTTGACTTGTTCAATGTTGATTTGGATTGTGAGCAGTCTACAAGTGAACTCCATCCCTAACCTTTACTCTGTACCTCAAACCCTGAGGACCCTTGCCTCACTAGGACCACTAGCTGCATGTGCAAATCCTTATCAGTGAGTGATAGCAGCCACAGGAGCCTCATTGAAGATGGTCTTTAGTTCAGGGCTTTTGTTGACCATGCTGGCCTGATTTGGGTCCCTTTCACCCACAATTTTCTCTCTAACCCTTTTTCCCTTGCTGTCTCTCTCCATCAGTCTCTTCCTTAGCTTATTCCATGATTTACAAGGCAAACCTTGTAAATCAAGTTTTGTATCCGAATGCTATTTGTTGATATATATTTTTTATCCTTACAAGCATATTCGATTTCTTCTTTTTGGGGGGAGGGAGAAGGCAGAGGGAGAGAGAGAATCTTAAGCAGGCTCCACACCCCCAAGCACAGCCCCAATCACAGCTCAATCTCAGAAGCCTGAGATCACGACCTGAGCCAAAATCAAGAGTGTCGCTTAACTGACTGAGCCACACAGGCACCCCATTAATTGCTCCTTCTTTTAACTGCTACAAAATAACCCTTCATATCTGCTATTCTGCTCTCATCAATCAATATCAAACTCAATCTATACTTATTTGTATAGTTCTTGCAAGCCTTCTAATTTTAAGCTTTCAGGATGCTAAATCTATGTGTAGTCACCTTTGTATCTCTATTTTTTGAGACAATTCTTGAGTATAGACAATAATCAACCTTTATTTGATGATTTAGTTGAAGTCTCTATAAATTGTTATATGTTTATAAGTACCATAAATTTTAATATATATTTTAATGGAAATTTTTATTATCATGTATGATATTTTATCACATGCACCTAAGGTTTAAACAAAAATTTTTCCTAAATTCTAAAAAAACCCCTTAAAATTAAGTGATTTTATCTTATTTTAAGTACTTGGTTATGTCAGTGTACTCTTGACTAAATAAAGTAGAAGCACTTTGGACACAGACTGTTGACATCCATGTTATAGTTGTATAATATTTTCTTTGGATATTTTGTTCATGATTTTAGTAAAAAATACATATTTGAAATATTTAACTTTCTAAACACAGTACCATTTTAAAATAATAATAGTATAGATAGGGCTTAAGATACGCAAGTCAAACTTCTTCACTCTTGGCCTCTGTTCCACAATTAGTTTATTGACAAATTTCCAGAGCTCCTTGGACACCAGCTGTTTTTCATTCTTCTAAGGGCAGCTTAAACCATGACTCTAAACCACAAACCACACTAGTTTCTTAGAATAAGAATTATCCCCAAAAGAATGAAATTGCAAGACTCACACATGGAGTAAAATTTTTAAGATATTCCTTGAATTCAAGTCAATTGAATAAATTGATTTTAAAAATGTTTAGTACTCTCTATAAGAGAATGAGATCCATTATAACAGTAATCTTTGTCTTTAGAGTATAAACAAAACTAAAAAAATACAAAACAAATAAGAAAGAAAACCCTTAGCATATAATTCAGCATAATACACTGCTGCATAGGTTTGATGTAATCAATGATGTACAGATAAATCATGGAGAAATCAAAGAAAGAAGTGATAATCTTTTGTTGGCAGTATCATGAAAGGCTCTTTGGAGGAAGGACATTTGAGGTAGATGTTCAAGAGGGGCAGGGTTGGCTGTTAGAGCAGATAAAATAATGCAAAAACACCAGGAAAGAAAGAGCATAATGCTTTAGCCATGTTTTCGAGGAGTTTGAAAAAGTACTGAGGATCACTTCATACAAAAGTAACTAGGGAGACTGTAGAAGTTTTAGAACAGCATCAAAACTGCATTTTAGAAAGATGGCCCTAACAATTGATGCAGTTTAGATTCCTGGTGGAGTTGGCTGGGAAGTGGCAATCACTGAGTTGGTAGTGCCAGTCCTAAGCAAGGTAAGAAGGTGTTGGACACCTGTGCCTACACAGCAGCAGGTGTGAAGAACTACCTAAAGCATGATGCATGAGATACCAGTCTTTGTAGTCAGTATACAGTGATGGAAAGGCAGGTGAAGGACAGTGAAAATATAATGTGGAGATGAGCTGAACAACTTAAAGCTAAGAGACTGTAATATAATTTCAGTATGTTGATAATATGGCCCATTTCATTGGTTTGGTGTCTGCAAAAATTCTATACAGAACTAAGAGGATAAGGCTTCCTAGACTTCTTTGGAAAAGAGAAAAATACTAGTTACCAGTCACAGCAGGTAGTAAAGTAACAGAAATCATGACTCCAATGAATGAGTGGAGAATAGATTAATGCATCCTTGGAAATAGCCAATAAACTATTTGCCTACGGTAATTTATGGCTCAGAAAGGATGAAAAAGCTGATTTTGTTCATTTGGGCTTCATGTGGAAGAGGATGTAGATGGTGTTAAACTCCTTTTTTTCTTTATTCAGTAGTTGACCAAACTCTTGTGATGTCTATCGTTGTCTTTTTTTTTTTTTTTTTAATGAAACCATATATTGTCCCAGATGGCACATTTCCTCTCATTTGGGAAGGATAACTCAATTTTCTTGTTATAAACAAGAGAAATTTGATGTGTCTAACCTAAATCTTTTCAATGAATGCTTTTATGACTACTAGAAAGCCTCGTGAGACCCGTTGCCAGCCAGCGGTGAACTGAGAAAGACTGCTGACAGGAAGGCATTTCTCCAGTGCTTTTGGAACTCCACATTCCTGTTCTCATAGATGTAGAGCCTTTTAAGTGTCTTGGCTTCCATTAGAGACTGGGCACATTTTGTAGGAATTTTCTTCCAAGGTGCACGTTGCTTAATATTACTTAGTGTTACTTATATATGAATGTTCAACTCTTCATGTATGGAGCCAGCTGAAGGTTGAGAACATTTTCTTTGTGACCATTTTGAATACAGGCTCTAAAGCGCAAATGGAAATGTTAACACAGTATGATTCAGAACCTCACCATGAGGTGGTAGGCAGAAAAGCTGTGAATCACATGCAAGCCATATATATATGGTGACTATATTTCCTAGTATTACAACACTGCTTTTTTGATGGCAAATGATATTTGACCACATACAACAGTGTAGAAAAATAAGTCTATTGTATTTCCTGCTAAGTATTTGTAGAACCTAGCATTATATCTGTTCCACAGAGAAGACTCAATAAATATTTGTGGAACACCTGAATGAAGTCTTTTAATGTAAAGAACTTTGATGTAAAGAACTGAGGCTCTAATGGTCTGATGGGCAAGAGTCAATGGGCAAGAGTCAATAAATGCATTGTTCAGTCACTCATCTCATAATATTTACTCATGTGCTTGGCACAACTCCAATGACTCCAATGACTTGTGCTGGGGTATTCAATGGGGAGCAAAGAGGCACTCTTATAGAAAGAACTGTGAGCAGACAAGTAAGTGCAAAAACAGTGAGTTGAGTGCTAAAGTAGAAAAAATACAGGGTGCTTTGGGATTACATGAGACATACTTAGGCCAGACGTGGACTCAAGGTATAGAGGGAGGGAAGGTGTAGTAGGTGTGCTAGGGTGCTCTTAGAAGGTAAGTGGTACACTGGAAGCAAGGATAAAAGTTCAATATGACTCGGATAGTATATAAAAGAAAAAGTGGTGCTTGATGAGACTGGAAAAGGCATGCAAAACTTGTTTAGTTTTATTATAAAATCAAAACTTGTTTAGTTTTATTATAAAATCAAGATAAGGTTTTAAGCAGGGAAGTTATATGATTAATTTGCATTTCAGAAAAAAATAATTTGCATTTCAGAAAGGTCATTCTGGCTACAAGGGGAAGAGGAAGGGATTTGATAGGGCAGAAATAAAGGCCGGATGTGCACCCTAGAGGCTGTTCTACTGGTGTAGGTGAGACAACTGAATACTCTAACACTGAAGCCCATTGCTTTGTAACAAAGTGAAGTTAGGGATCAAATCAGTAAGAATAAGTGATTTGAAGGCACCTAGGTGGCATAGTTGGTTAAGCATATGACTCAGGTCATGATCTCAGGGTTGTGAGATGGAGCCTCATGTCCGGCTCTGTGCTGAGCATGGAATCTGCTTGAGGTTCTCTCTCCCTTTCCCTCTGCCTCACCTACATGGCTCACTCTCTAAAATAAATAAATAAATATTTAAAAAATAGAAGTGAGTGAGCTACATTATTAAATAAAGATTTATATGATGAAGCAGTCAAGGAGGACACCTCTGCTTTTGACTAGGACTGCTGGGTTTCTCAGAGTTAGAGAACAAAAAATCAAGGGCAGGTTTCAGGTAGTCATTGAGTGGCTGTAGGTTTATTATCCAGGGTACACATCTACAAAGGTTGAAAAAAGTAGCTAGTATGTGGGAGGGAACATTCTTCAACTATAAAAATTTTTGGATAGGAGTATGCTTTTGTAATCAACGTGTACCGCTCTGCATAATAGGAGTATGGTAGTGTCATGGAGACAGCATGGATGGATGATTTTATGTCTGGGAATCTACTCAAGAATTTTTGCAAGGAAGTTTCGTGTATCTTTTTTTTTTTTTTTTTTTTTTTTAAAAAAAAAAAAAGAGTGCTGAGGCTTAAATCAACACAAATCCAAATCTGTTTCAGGGGCCTAGGTAGTACCAGGCCCACCTAGTTCTTTTAACATGCTCAGGATAAAGTTTTCTTGGAAACTAATCAAAGGACTTCAGAATAATAGAAGTTGACTATTCTGGTATGGTGTCCTGAACTTAGCACATGGAAAGCATGTACTAGTCAGTGGCCATTAAATAGTTATGAACTTGAGATGTTTAATAGTCTATGAGAATTTCTGAAGAATGGTGTGCGAAGGGGTTAGAGAAAATCAAGACTAACAGCTTAAACTGGTCAAGGAAAATGTTTGGCATAAAATGCATCATAGACTGAGGTTTGGAGGGATGAGATTCAAATTTTTCCAATCTGTATTACCCATAGTGTCTAAATCAGGTACCAAGCATTTTTTTTGACATGAATATGGAACAATGCCCAACAAGTTGTGTCTTTATACTAAATTTTTCATGACTCTTAAAATTTCACACCACATACTCCAAACTGAAACAGTTGGGGAATGTTGCTTAAGGACACAATGTTTTCTTCTCCTAAAAAGTGCATCATATTCATGTTTTATAATTTCATTAAATATGAACATTCTACCAAATCGGTCTCTCTGCATTCCAGAGAGATCATGTTTTCAGCAGGCAGTAGGTAGGCGGAAAGGCATTTGAATTCCTCTGACCACGTGGGCAATGGTAAGGTTTAGGGTTTGCATGTGTATCATAGGATAGTTTAACAGTCAAGAAATCAGTTTTTAGATTATTAGAACACTGAGTTGGTGAAAAAACTTAACCACAAATGAAAATGTCTTCCTGGCTCATGATTCCAGTATTAAATGGTAGGTGAAGGGTATTATATTTCCCTGGAAGGAGAATTCTTGCTAGAATCCATCAACAAATGATCTTAAAATTTAAAGATAAAACCTATATTAAAGAGGGATTTAAGGAGGGGAATTGATGTTTTAAGACATCTAAAATGTTCTCTAATTTTTATCTTTCACTGTCTGATGTTATTTCCCCTGGAAGCAAGCTCCTTATTATCTATATACAATTCTGGTTTTGATTATTTAGTTGCTTCAGGGTTTATCTGTTTTTACTTTATCTGATTGCCTGCTTTGTTGAGATTAAAGCTTGATGTCTCTTAGACTTTAGGCTGCCAGATAACATGATCAAAAGTGCACCTCACACTGCTTCCCATTTTAGGTGGCTTTCTAGTTCACTTGTCATCACCACCATTCCAGTGCCTGCATTCACTCTTATAATAATTTCTACCATTAAGTATACCCTTGTCTTCTTAGGGCTGTGCGAAATACTCTTCAGTCACAATCTGGTCTAACTCTCAGAAAAGTCTTGAGAGATGAGGACAATTTTTCTCATTTAGAAACAGGAAACTCGGGGCTTGGAGAGCATAAATAACTTCCCCAAGGTCACACAGCAGGTAAATCAAAATGATGAGAATATAGTTCTAAATGACAACAAAGCCCCTGCCTTGAAAGACCGCATACTACACGCTCCCCTTCATGTGTGCATCTCCTGCTCTTGAGACCACTGGCTAAGGTATTTCTCTATAAGCATTTTCTCTGAAGACCTCATTGAATATTAGAAAGTATTTCTTCACATGGAATCAAATCTTGCTCCCAGTATTCTTTCTACTCTTCATAACCATACAGGAAAACTCTGCATTGTGATAGTGCTTCAAGTCTTTTTTTTAAATTTTTTAATTTATTTATGCATGAAAGACACACACACACACACACACACACACACAGAGAGAGAGAGAGAGGCAGAGACACAGGTAGAGGGAGAAGCAGGCTCCATGCAGGGAGCCCAACGTGGGACTTGATCCCAGGTCTCCAGGATCACGCCCTGGGCCACAGGCGGCGCTAACCCTCTGAGCCACCCAGGCTGCCCTGCTTCAAGTCTTTGAAAGGTGTAAACATTGATGCTTGGACCCCTGACCCCTGACCTTCTTAGCGTTCAGCCCTTTTGTGTTAAGTATCTATATTAAGCACATCTTGCAGAGTATGGCCAACATAACCTATCAGGAAAAGTCGCACAAAATATTTGCCTTCTGCAAATACTGGAAAGGTAAGAAGTTGTATTATTAAGTAAATAGGAAATCAGTGTACTACCCCACACTTTTTACCACACATACACACATGAATGGTGCGCATTATTGTGGGAAATGGAAGCAGGGTGGCTCTGATCAAGGAATGCCTTTTGTCCTGTTGTCATCTCTAGTTGCATTCCGATATGTGTGTGCTCTTCTTACAGGAAGGTGCCTAAAATATATATGATCTGACAAGTGCAGAGTAACAATGACCAGCTCATTCTCCGTTAATTCTACTTCTATGGCTGCATCCTATAGTTAGGTTTTCAGAATCAGTGGGCACCTTCTCCTGCTGATTTGGATCATATTCTTGTATTCTTATGAGTTGCATATTGGTCAAATGTATACTTTAAATGCAAGTTCAGTGTCATTAGAGTGAAAAATGCTTCTTAAATTTTGTATCTTTTTTTCAAGACTGGATTTTCAGAATGCTTTGTATGTTTCTCCCATGTGTTATTTGTAATATCTTAGTTAATAAAGTCATGTACAATTCCCATGATATCTAAATAAACACTGTAAATCCATCTGTTATTTCTATATTCATATCTGTGTGAGCACAGAATACATGTTCCTTTCTACTGAAATTGTCAGTGTCAGAGTGAATGATGTTGGCTGATTTATATAGCAACAAATACAACGATCTCTCTACCTCTTTCACCAATAATTCTGTCTTCCAAGAATACACAGAACAAATATCATCATAGAGTTTAGCACCCAGCATTTGTGACAGTGAGACTTTTTTTTTTAGATTTTATTTATTTATTCATGAGAGACACAGAGAGAGAAAGGCAAAGACATAGGCAGAGGGAGAAGCAGGCTCCATGCAGGAAGCCCTATGTGGGGCTCGATCCCGGGACTCCAGGATCATGCCCTGAGCTAAAGGCAGACACTCAACCACTGAGCCAACCAGGCATCCCGACAGTGAGACATTTTTGTGATAAAAAGCTATTTTTAATTTTTATTTAAACTTCAAGCAATAACATACTAGAGTTTAGAGGAGGATACCAATGTTAGTGCTTATATGTGAAAACTACCACATGTTAACCTTTAGAAATGTCCCCTTCTTCTTAAGCATCCCCTGTGGTGTGGCAGGGGGCGAGTAGGGTTGGAAGAAGAGAGAAGAGGCCCAAAGTTCTCTGCAACCAAAATGACTCTCCACCAAATAAAGCTTTAGACAATAATTTCTAACCAGAAGAAAATGGAACTACTTTGTAAACACATATTCAAAATCCCCAATCTTAACATTTTGATTTGATAGGTCCAGGATTGGGCTAGGCATCTATCTTCTTGAAAGTTCCCCAGGAGATCTTGGAGTAATTTCTCAGGTGAGAAATTTCTTAAATCATGGTTTAGGATACAAAACTGAGCTGAGGAAAATATTATGTGGTTTAAATATCCACTTGTTTGTTAAGAGACTATATATTGAAAGAATTAATTGGCTAAGCCAAAGGAAGAATTGTCTCAGTGATAATTCTATATTATCAAAAAATTTCACTTGAAATTATTCAGCACCTCCTTTTACAAAATATCATGTGGGCACTGTGGGTCTGCAACATGAAATGCTGCTCATTTAGGAATATACTTGACTGACGAAGGAAACTTTAAAATAAGCAAACTTTAAGTAGCACATGATTTAAGTAGCACATGATTCTTTTGGAGTTTTTTAATGTAATGCATTATATACATTATGTATAACGTGTTGTATAATAATACATTTATATGATATTTACAGTTTGCAGTTCATTTATTCGTTTGGTATGTTTTTGTTATCTGTCTCTTCCCTAAACTTTGAGATAGAGTCTGTGTCCACCTGCTGGCTGTTGAATTCAGAGTATCCATTGCCTCCCAGTGAATATTCATTTACTGGCTGTGTAGATGAATGCATTACCTAAGGTCCCATTGGTTAATCTGGAAATGTGTATTTCTTGCATTTTCCACTGTTGAGGACAAAACAGCAGTCCGTGCGTGGTAAGTCTGTTGTAGGAGGTTTGGGGCAAAGGTGGCTCCAGGGACACTCTTTCCTGCCACCACCCATGGATATTAGGAGGGAAGATGTCACATCTATGTCAGCATATTGGTGATAATGATATCTTACATCAGAGTTCATAAACTGTAGGTCCATCAAACATTCTGATTAGTGAGCATGTTTAATTTTCTCTGCAGGATATTGAATGGTAGGAATTTTGCATTTTTTAAATTTATTTGCCAAATGTTAAAGTTGATACATTTCATATATTCATCAGGATTTCCAGATTATCCTGAAGAGTGGAAAGTTCTAGAGACATTGAGCCTACTTCCTACTTGTTAACAATTGGTTAGAGGGGCACCTGGGTGGCTCAGTGGTTGAGTGTCTGCCTGTGGCTCAAGGTCATGATCCTAGGGTCCTCTGCCTGTGTCTCTGCCTCTCTCTCTCTCTGTGTCTCTCATGAATAAATAAATAAAATCTTTAAAAAAAACCAATTGTTAGAGAGGAGTAGCTTCTTTGGATGGGGAAAATTTGCTCATTTCTGGTTCTCTTTTTTTTTTCTCTATGTAACTGTCCATAGGTCAAGCAGCAGTTGCACTTTGCCATCTTACACCCAATCCTACTTTATTCATTTTCCTTACAAACCGTCCCCCCAGCATAGTGATTTGAGTGCAACTATATTTATATAGTACTCTAATATTTTCAAAGCACTTGAGTCAAATACAGTTTCTTAGTGCAAATTTAGTCATGCATAGATTTAAAGAGCTGGAACTTTCTTTCCTAAACACTAATTGTATTTAAATACTCTTATTTCAAATTCTGAATGTATTATCTTTTATCCATGCCCTCATTAACATATATTAAGGCCTCATATATATGAAGCACTCCCTCAGTTAGGTGTCTCTTGCAATGACCTAGATGACAGATAATGATGGTTTTGACCAAGGTGGTAGCAATAGTGGTGTTGATCAGTGGTTGTATTCTGAAGGTACAGTATTTTGAAGGTAGGATCAACAAGGTATGTGATGGAGCAGACCAAGATTATGAAGCAAAGAAAGCATAAAGAGGACCATTTATATTTTTGGCCTGAGCAACTATAACAGCATTTGGTAAATTTCTTCTGTAAAGGATCAAATATAAGTATGGCATATGTTGTACCTACTCAATTCTGCTTTTGTAGCACAGCAGCAGCCATAGACAATATTTAACAGGCACAGGGACTGAATGAGAAGATGGGAAATGCCATTGACTGGTGGACGAAACACTAAGGAGTAGCTGGTGAGGGGATAAAGAGTGGGATGGGACTGTGAATATCTGGAGCTCAATTTGGGTATGCTAAATGGAGGCTTAAAGTAGATAGGTAGGTAGGTAGGTAGGTAGGTAGGTAGGTAGGTAAATTAGTCTGGAATTCGACTGAGTGGGCTGGAGATAAAATTGGGAACAAAACCACCAGCATATAAATGCTATTTCAGTCTATGAGACTGGATGAGATTACCTAGGCAGTGAATATGGATGAAACAACGGTGGGGGGGAAGGGAAATATGGATGTGGCCTGTGTCCTGAGAACCCCCTAGCACATGGAAGTTGGAACAATGAGGAAGAATCAGCAAGCATATGGAGAAGCAGCAACCAGAAGAAATCAAGGCAAGTGTAGGGTTATGAAACCAAGAGATGGGGGCAGGGGGTGTCCAGAAAGAGCAGGTGGACAGGCATGCCACACATTGCCAATAGAACAACTGAGATGGTGACCAGGAAATGGCCACTGATGGCATTGATAAGAGCTGTTTGGGTGGAGTGGAGGTGGGGTGGGGAGTCTGCCAGTGTGGACTCAATAGAGAAGAGAAGAAGAAAAACTGGAAACTCTCAGTTAAGACAACTCTCAGGGAATTTCATTGTAAGAGAAAGGAGAGAATGATGCAGTAATTGGAAGATGAAAAGGGATCAAGAGAGGCCTTTTTTTGTTTGTTTGTTGTTAAGAAATTTATGTCATTAGCAATGATCCCCTCTAAAGAAAAGTCTACTTCACATCATCTCTTTATAGAAATTTTTCTTTCCCACCTACATGAAAAGTAGTACTCATCGTACCTGAGGACAGTCATTATCTTCTTTTAAGCATTTAAAAAATGCTTAGGACCCTACATTGGTATTTTTATGATATAATGTGTTCTCATATTTTGTAGTTATTTTTGAGGCTTGAGGAAATTTTTTTTAATCAAGTTCCTTTAACTATCTACTTCTATAAAGTAGAATCGGTTTCATGAGTCTAATCAATGTCCAGAATTTCCCATATGAAAGCCCTTTCTTTTCCTCTTCCCTACCCCACCTGACATCACCCTCTATCTGTCTAGCCTTACCAAAGCTCCTTCCTACCCTCCTGTCTTGTTTAACACTGGGTCTGGTGTATTCAGCTCTTAGTGTCCTTTACCGATCATGGCACAGGCATTTCTACCTAATGGGGACAAATGAATCTATTTCAAATTAGAACCACAATCATGCCTGTGAAGCATTTTAAAAGTTTTTTGGCTGCCCTCAGAGGAAATAATTTTGTCATCACTTAATTTCTTTGTAATCGTTCTTTCTCACTTTTATAAATCAGTATTCTTTTTCCAATTTGACTAACCCAGGAAAAGATCAGTCTTAGAAGACTTATTTCTTTAAAACCTCAAAGCTTGTCTATCTAAATTGACTTAGTTTTTATCAGAATATACAAGAAATGACAACATAAATGTCAAAACACACAAAAAACATGGCTCCAATGGCATTGTTACCATAGCGTCTATGACAATAACTGATTTAGAAATGTGTCTCTTTTTAGCATTTTATGTCTTTGAAGATGGTATTCACCAGCAGAACAGATTTCCCAAGAGGTCAAATTGATATTCCTGGTTCTTCCTTAATTTAGATGCAATTCTTGTATCTTGGTCTATTCATAAATCTAGGATTCTGACAAACACATTTGTTTGATATTTATTACCAGCAGATTTAACTAAATTTCCTAAACTGCCATTTATACACTTAATATATTTGAGTTCTAAAAGTATTTCAATTGATTCATTGAAAATAATTTTCATATGTTGAAGTGTCTTAAAAGTCTAAGAAATACAGTGACTCTTAAGTTCTAAATTTTGAAATACTATTTTTAAAATTTAAGATTTTCTTGTGATTTTCAGCTTAAAATCACAAGCTAAATAATTACTCAGTGATTTACTTATGTAATTACAAGGGTAACCTGTTGCTTTAATGGGCACATTTTCTTAACTTTTACTAATTATTACGAATTTTAATATCAAGTGCACAGAGGTTCCTTAGCCAGGAATTCTTTGCTAATACCTCAAATTTGATTCTTTCAAACATTCCTACATTTAAATCTTATGTGTAGAATTAAAATATGATACCATTTTTAAAGGAACACTATTTCATTTCAGACAATGTTGAGGATGTATTTCCAAGTAATTTTTAGGGTTGCCTTCCAGTCTGACTACATTTCTTGTCCAAGATGTTGACTGGGATTTAAGATGGGCGCTTCAGATGTCAATGTGCTTCGTGATTCTGGCTGTCACTGTGTTGTGGATACCAAAACTTACAGATGGCTGGCAAAACAACCTCATCCCTGGGCTGGATCATATCACTATCCAATTCTTCTGTCTGCTTATGAAAGTCAGCGAACTTCTCCCATACTGCAACATTCTTTGATTTGATTTGGTATTTCTTTGGCTCAAGCTCTAAAGACTACTAAACTTGATGAGAATCTACATTCTTTTCATACCCTTCCTATTTCTTGGAGCTACAACTCTTCTAGATATTCAAATGACATCAGTTTAAATTTTGGATATTGCTCATGGCTTAGTGCAGCAATGTGGTTTCTACAGACAAGATGCTAACTTTATTTATAAGTAGAATAGTTCATGGTGAACATTTTAGTCCAAAGATAAATCAATAATTTTATAAGCTGACCAACTAAATGTCTCTAACAACAAGGAATGGAAGAAAACTTTGGAGCAGTAGGGCATACCTACAAGCATAGGATTGCTCTGACACTGTTTTAAACCATCTTTATTTTGTGCACTATCTAATTTAATCATAATACCTAAGTTCTAGTGGGTCTGATAAATGTTTTTGGGTATCCATTCATAATATTTCTAATTTTTGCCTCCGTTTTAGGAGGCAAGATCAAATTTTAAGTGCTTATAACTAAATTTTTTTGTGAACTCGTATTACCTATTTAGAAGGGCAAAACCTAAAAATAAGAATGTTCAAGCTGGTTGAATAAAAGCTAAGTAAGTGTCAGGTATTTAGTATTTCCAACAAAAGGTAATAAATACTATGTTGCATATTTACTAGGCATTCCATAGGATGTTAAATAAGTGCACATGTGTGCCCTTTTATGTTGCTGTATTTGTAGGATCCAATATAAAATTATTTCAAATAAATGCTACACATACTCAGAAAAATTCAGCAGATTGCTCATCAAGCATCCAGAAATGTATATGCTAAGTTAAATGCTTAAGCAATTTATATCTTCATTTCATGAACTTTGTAAGTTGCTAAAATTATTTTACATAGTTGTACTAGCCACATTCATTTCAGTTTAGAGCTTCTGGATAGGAAAATATAGATCATATTGGACCACTCCCTACAGTCCCCATTTTTTAAAAAAAATTTTCTGTTGTTATTAAATAAAGTTATCATTTCTTGCTATTTTCAAACCTCAAAGATTTCTCATCATATTAGAGAATTTAAATACCACTGGATATTAGGGGATAAATAATATACCCATTTTCTCCTGAAAGTTATAACCAATGGAGAAAGATAGCAAATGTAGATCTTAACTTTATTTGTAGATGTGATTGACATAATTCCTAAATTTCAGAGCCACCTACTCAAGCTGGATCTCCCCCTGTCTACAGGATAAGTGTGAGTCTTGCTTGAGGTCAAAGAGTCAAGAAAGAGTATAGCACCTTTGACTTCCCCTGCAGTGAGTATCAAAGTATAGTAGACCATGTGTCCTACAGGAAGTCAAAATGATTAGCTTTCCTTGGAGGATCTAGCCCATGCCCATTAAGCTCTCTCATATCTTCTTCCAGGAACACAGGGACACAGAAATCCCTCCCATCAGTTCCCTAAAAATAATCATAGAGAGAGAAATTGATTATCCCTTCTCCTCCCTAACCATCTCCAAAACTTTTATTGTAATATTTGTACATAGAAACTCATGCTTAAAAATGTAGACACTAGTAATGCTAAATACATTGTCTTCTTATCAAAATCCCTTATGGTTAACAAAATATGCTCACGTAAGATATTTTTCAGGCATGAACTTTGTGCCTTATCTTTTTGACATATACAAAATTAGGTTGTAAAATATAAGAATGAGTATAAAGATAGAATTATATATGCTAAATTATTTGTAAATTCTTAACAGATTTAAATATTATTAATTATTTTGAAAAGAATCTAGTTTTATTCTCTTGATGGAATGGAAAGGGCTAGAATTGAGCAAGTTGTAGGCCAATATTACATACACTGTACTGGCTTGGATGCTGGTGCTGGTCAGGTATATTAAATCATGAGAAGTGAAGATGAAAGATACCCTAGAAATGACCTCATCCAATCTTATTTTACAGATAAGTTAAATGGGAGAAAGAATAATTGACTTGAATAATGTCTTGAATTATAGACAATCTCAGCAGTAGAACTAGGGTTAGAACACAAAATTTTTATTTTCAGGTCAATGTTATCTGTGCCATGCTGTGCTGATACTTTAGGAAAGACTATAATGAAGTGTTTTTAGCAGTTGTCGATCTGAGTGTATATTGTAGTTCAATATTTAAATAATACTTAGATGCATTTTTCCCCCAAGTGATCACAATTAATTTGGAACCCATCAGTGGACATAATTTTTGATGCCATTCCATCTAGAATTCCTTTGTGAATCAATTGTGCTATTTTGTCCCTCAGTGAAGTGTAATCCATATTTCATAAATCCATATTTCATTAAAAATGTAAAAAGAGTAAATACCAGATAAATCTATTATCAGCCAAACAAACGTTTTTTTTTTAATATTTTGTTTGTTTATTTATTTATTTATTTATTTATTTATGAGAGAGGGAGGGGTAGAGGGGGAGGGAGAGGGACAAGCAAACTCCTCACTGAGTGCAGAACCTGATTTAGGGATTTCAGGACCCTGAGATCATGATCTGAGTTGAAATCTAGAGTCCCGTGCTCAACTGACTGAGCTACCCAGGCACCCGAATGCTTTTAAAAGTTAATTCCAATCCTAGGATACTATGCCTTTCATTATAAACTTATTTTGTACTGTTTGATACACTTTGTCTAGATTTTTATAGATAAAACAAAGGACAAGTATGAAGCAATAATTCATAAAATTTATGTCTGACCTAAGCAACTGAGAAAGCCATATTACAAAATCTACTATGATAGAGTATTTTCCATTTTTGATACTATATTTAACATTGATTACTTACTGATTAAAAAGGCATTGTGTAATGTTTTGTATATTTAATTTAATCCTCGGGGCACCTCGGTGGCTCAGTGGTTAAGAGTCTGCCTTTGACTGAGGTCGTGCTATCAGGGTCCTGGGATTGAGTCCCATATCAGGCTGCCCACCAGGATTCTGCTTCTCTCTCTATGTCTCTGACTCTCTCTGTGTGTTTCTCATGACTGAATAAATAAAATCTTTTAAAAATTTAATCCTCAAAGTTGGCAGATGATATTCTGGATAACTAAGGAAAGTATGTCTTTCTATAGCTCCTTAAGTGATGTACCTTTTTATATGGACAATCAATTTAAACACCTTCTTTTTTTTAGAACAATTACTATTTTTCTTTATTTAATTGAACTGCAGGGATGCCTGGGTGGCTCAGTGGTTTAGCGCCTGCCTATGGCCCAGGGCATGATCCTGGATACCCAGGTTCGAGTCCCACGTCGGGCTCCCTGCATGGAGCCTGCTTCTCCCTCTGCCTGTGTCTCTGCCTCTCTCTCTGTGTCTCTCATGAATAAATAAATAAAATCTTAAAAAAAATAATTTAACAGTAATATGCTACATTTTCATAGCAGTTTTATGTAGCACAATTTTTTATTATAATTTTTTCTAATTTATACCAACTAAAATTTTATTATTATTATTATTATTATTATTATTACTAAAGATTCAAATGCTATAAAATATGAAGGCTCCTTGGGAATTATTTTACTACAATATAGTTTGACCTTTAAAAATTGCAATATAATATTAAGCATTATTAATTTTGGTAAATTGATTTGAATAAATAATTTGATGATATTAATGTCTAAGATATGTTAATAGCATGCCTCCTCATTGCTATGAAGATGACCTCTAGGAACATCAATGGACTTTAGTGGATTCAAAATTCAGTGGTCAGTATGAGGTGTTCCCCTGGCTACATCTAGATGTCGTATTTTTGTTAGCCTATCCTTTATAAAACTGATGTCTGGACTTCAGATTTCAATGACACTGTAAAAATAATGTTTTCTGTGATATAATCATATTGTATTATGGAATTTTTTATATCAATGGTCTGAACTTGCTTTCTTTAATGAAAATAGTCTAAGGAACCAGAAGTGAAAGAACTTTAGGAAATAGTAATACCATTTCTTCTATCTTTTTGTCAGTTACTAGCAAAACTTGTAAAGCTGAAGGTTTTTTTTTTTCCCCTTCACAGGTTTGGGATGAAAATCTTGCAAAATCTGCAGAGGCTTGGGCAGCTACTTGCATTTGGGATCATGGACCTTCTTACTTACTGAGATTTTTGGGCCAAAATCTATCTGTACGAACTGGAAGGTAGGAATCAGTTTCATTGATACTGTTCATCCACACACTTTGTTACTTATGGATCCCAAGGGGAGTGACACCACTTTCAAGTAATATCAGCAGATATATATTGAGTGCTCACTCTGTGTCAGGCAATGATACTTGGCCTGTGACTGTTTCAGATAGTTTCAAGGAGTATTTAATTTGTTAAAAAGACCTAAAAAGACCAATCTCCCCTTTCACTTTTGGAACACCCTTTCTTAGTCCATGTCCTCCCAGAATCTTTGAAAGGATCAAGCGATGCTATATACTGCACCCTGATTTTCCCACGTAAGGAAAAAATTTTGAATGTAGCAGAGGCCATTCTTGTGTTTATTCAGCTTTCCCGTGGTTACATCTATCTGTATGTCTGTGTGTGTTATATATTTACATATATATGAATACACGCACTTACACACACACACATGTATAGGCAAGTATGTGCAACTATGAGAAAGGCCGTACCCAGTAATAGGATAATTTTTCCACCACTGTGGAATGTCATCATCCAACATTCCAAAGACCTATTCTCTTCCATATACAGGAGAAAAATCAGTTGTGCTATTGTTAAAATTAAAGTGATTCAAGTTTAAGGAAAAAACACACTGAGTTCTAGTATCACAACTACTTTTATATATCTAATTTTTAGTTGCATATATGATTCTGGTGGGAGAGATTTTGACATTGATAAAACAAGAAAAATATGAAGATTCCTGAAATATTTGTATTTCTCTTTTTGAAACAACCAGACATGTACTTAAACAAATGTAGGCTCACTTATGTTAGTCCCGAGCATTTTCATGCTTGGCCCTACTTGGAAGAATAGGTGATGATGGTAATTGTGAGGCTTGGATTTGCTCTTGATTCATCATGAATAATCTGCAAAAAAGAACTATTAACTTACAATTTAACTTGAGTCCACTATAAATTACCCCTGCTACACTCTAAGTTCTCATTGTTTTTCTTGGTATCTAGATATCGCTCTATTCTCCAGTTGGTCAAGCCATGGTATGATGAAGTGAAAGATTATGCTTTTCCATATCCTCAGGATTGCAATCCCAGATGTCCTATGAGATGTTTCGGTCCTATGTGCACACATTATACGCAGGTTATTTCAATTGTCTTGTTAATTTTTGATTCATAGTTTTAAAAATGCTCTTACTATTTTGGGGAACATGCATTTACTTAGCTTTTACTTCAATTATGATGTATTGGTTTATTTTTGCAGATGGTTTGGGCCACCTCCAATCGGATAGGTTGTGCAATTCATACTTGCCAAAACATGAATGTCTGGGGAGCTGTGTGGCGACGTGCAGTTTACCTGGTATGCAACTATGCCCCAAAGTAAGTACTAGGCTGGATTCTACTTCCTGGAACCTTTTATGATATTAAATACCTCCAGTCTGGTAGTTATTTTAATGTGAATAAGATTTAATTACAATAGCCTCCAATTCTCAATTCTCCTATCATCCCAATAAAAATAATGAGATGAGCAGTTATTTTTCACAGAGACAGGGATTTGGGGAAAAAATTGTAGGCAAAACAATTTGAGATACAGAGATTCACTAAATTCTCTTCACTAACTTATTTTAGTCATGACCATTGTAAAACAAACACTGTACTCTCAGGCTTTTGATAGTTCTATAAAAGTTATCAGAAAAGAATCTTGTTCTATAAAAGTTATCAGAAAAGAATCTTGTAGGAATTTATCAACACTGACAATATTTTCTTCTATCAGTACTGGAATGTTGGCATATTTTTTTCACTGGAAAAGCAAAACAAGAGTCCTTTCTTCTTGCTTTTAAGAGTAAAGCTTAAAGTTATAGTTTACTAATTTTACAGCTAAGGAGTCATTCATTGCCAGAAAGGAAAATTAAAATGCTATGACTTCTTTTTAAATTAAAGCTTTGCCATGATTTAAATTTCAGTATTGAAAATTTAAAAATTTTTCATTAGGGGAGCCTGCGTAGCTCAAATGATTGAGTCCCACTCTTGATTTCATGATCTCAGGGTGGGGCTCCGCAGGGAGTCTGCTTGAAATTAGCTCTGTGCCTCTACCTGTGCCCCTCCCCCCCAAGTGTGCATGCATGTGTGCACGCTCTTTCTATCTCTCTCTCAAATAAATAAATCTTTAAAAAAATAAAAACAAAACATTAAATGTATTGTGAAAATTGATCAAAGATTATAAAATATAGCCATATTTATAAATATTCTTTATAAGATAAAGATAAATAAGCATTTGTTAACATTTGATAAAATGCCTTCTTGATAACAATAACTCTTCAGATGATAAAATGTTCCAGTATTTATACATGAGTCTGTTCCCATTTGGAGTAAATAGCAAAATGTGCAAAGGATTTATGACACTCTTGGTGTCTTCCAAAGTAAGTCCCAAACAAAGATTTTCTCCAGCTTTGCCAATATGGGGAGGGAATGAGAAAACGTTTCACAAATAACCACATTACTCATTTCTATGGTAGTATGCCAGTGGCAGTGTTTTTGCAAAGTTAGAAAAATAGCAATTTTCCCCATGGTCCCCCTTCACAATTATTAGAATAATAAGATTTGGAAAGTAGAATGTGTCTGCATTACAAAAAGCATTAAAATTGCGCATTTGTTTGATATTTTCAGTTTCACACTTTATATTTTCCTATTAAGTCTTTACCCTTCTTCCTGACATAAATAGGCCAAGTAGGACTCAAATAGTGAAAGAGATTTTTATTTCATTTCTTTAGTTATTCTGTTTTTAAACACTGATTCAAATTTTCTAATATTATTGATGAGATATTTGATTCTTTTATAAGTACAGGAGATTAAGATACTGTTTTAATATGCTTTATTTGTTGTAAAAAGAACCATTATTTTGAAACCTAGGCAATGAAAGAAGTTTTAAAATCCTGCCTGATATTTGAGTATGAATTTTCCAATGCCAGTATAAAGTTATCTCAAGTCTGTTTTTTAGGGGGAATAAAGAGAGAGGTGGAGAGACAGAAGGAAATACAGGAGAATTTAGATGGAATAGAACAAAAAAATAGAAGTATGAATAATATGTTTATTAGTTGACTGATTTAGTTTTGAATATAATTATCCTCTATTGAGTAAAAATCTGTGATTTATGTAAAAGTTTGTAATGTAATATGTAAACTTTTTATGTATAATAAAATTGTATTTCTAAGTTTATGTTACCAAAAATATGTGCTATATAATTTCAGAAAGTTGTGTAGAATAAATAGAAAAATATTAAAATAGCATTGGCTGGGCCCATATACACTTATAGTTTTGGGTAAAGATACAGAGAGAAATAAGATTATGAATATAAAATAGAAGAGATTAGGATAAAGGAGTGAGCTACACTCATAAGAGAATGGGCCTCCCTGAGTGTTTTGGAGTAAGCAGGCATCATTATCCAAATTATGCTCAAGGAAGCTTATCCAGAGGGCAGAGTATAGAATAAACTAAATAGAGATGGGTGCTCTTGAAATATGAAACGCCAATCAGCATGTTTACTATTTTTATAGATAGATAAATTTTTCTCTATAAATATTTTATAGATTTTTTAAATGGCTCAATTTTTAACTGGTTGATTTAAGCAGATATTTTATGTAGATATACTATAAGAGTCACTACTTGAGTTTCCTCAGATCTTAAAGATGAGAACCACTTGCTTCTTATTTTAGCCTCTTACCCACTGTTGTCTTATCTTCAACTCTGAATTTTTACTACTGACTATGAAATCTCCTCCTGACCATTCAGTTGCCTTCAAATTGCTGGCTGTTGCTATTTCTCAGTACTCCAGGTACTAATCACCATGCCACTGAAAATACATTTATTATTTTTTCCTTCATAATTGACCAGTTAGGCATTGTGGGTGTTTCCAACTATCATAAATGATGAATTTGATCAGGGCCGTAAATACAGGTAACAATACTGACAACACAAAATAATTAAGTTTCATGTGTTTAGCATTATCAAAAAACAAATAGTATCACTAAAAACAAAAACTGAGTTTACACATGTGTAAAGGTTTTGAAATCACCTTTAATTGCATCCCTGAGCCCTTAGTCTCTTATCAATGACAACTTATGACAACCTGCTCATTTCATCATTTCTAAGCCTCCCAGAACATACTAAGTGCATGTATATATTACCATCCTTAGCATTAGCAGGAGTTTTAAAAATGGGAATATGAAAAATAAATAAATAAATAAAAATGGGAATATGTCTTGCCAATGTACTCTAGAAGGCAGTTTTAGGGCAGAGACAGATCCAGTGACTGAATAAGCCTTGAGCCTGGCATCAGACAACTAGTTATGTCGCCATTCATTGTAGTGCTTCACTTCTTATCTCCAAATTAAGATAGTATTAGGTGTTCCAGAGAGAAATATTTAAAAAGTAAGATATCTAGAATAATAAGTTACTGTATAAATAAGAAATGGAGGCACACCTGGGTGCATTAAGTGTCTGCCTTTGGCTCAGGTCATTGTCCCAGGGTTCTAGGATCCCAGGGTCCTGGGATTGAACCTAGGTTCCCTGGTCTCTGCTCCACGGGGACTCTGCTTCTCCCTCTGCCTCTACCTCCCCACTCACTAGTTCGTGCTCTCTCATGCATACACACACTCTCTCTCAAATAAATAAATAAAATCTTTTTTTTTTTAAGAAATGGATATAATTTTCATTGCCTTTCTAAACTGACAAATGTCTCAAAAAGATCATTACATATCAAGCCACGTGGTCATGTGCATAAGGACAATCATATATTTTTTAATGGGCACTAATGTAGCACTAATGTTATCTTTGTACTTTCTTTTCTTCTCTCTAGGGGAAATTGGATTGGAGAAGCACCATATAAAGTAGGGGTACCATGTTCAGCTTGCCCTCCAAGTTACGGAGGCTCTTGCACTGACAATCTTTGTTTTCCGGGAGTAACGTCAAACTACCTATACTGGTTTAAGTAAGCTTGTATTTCCTCCAGGAAATAGAATGGTTTCTGAGAATCATAGGCATATATATATATTGAGTTTTGCACATATTATACATATTTTATAATAATCTTTTCCCTTTTATTATTCATTGTATAAATTAGTGTTTGTCTAGTATGTTTGTTTCATCTATGAGGTAATCAAAACATCCATTTCTATCTTCTGACCTCTCAAACCAAGTTAAAATGTTGTATA
The DNA here is from genome assembly GCF_003254725.2 of Canis lupus dingo. Classification (NCBI taxonomy): domain Eukaryota; kingdom Metazoa; phylum Chordata; class Mammalia; order Carnivora; family Canidae; genus Canis; species Canis lupus. The sequence continues at coordinate 23,438,111 of NC_064271.1, forward strand.
TGTAGTATTGACACTGTCAATACATCCAATTCTAAAAATTGCTTTCTGAAGGAATTATGTTAGATTTGTGAGGAAAAAAATATATATTTGACCTGTAGTTTATATGTGTGTATGTAGATACATGTACACATATGTGTGTGTGTATATATACATGCACAAACATATAATAGATGATGTAACATAGGCAACAATGGGAAATTTAAAATTTTAAATTATGGTGAATTTAAAAATATACAATTCTGAAATATATATGAGGTGGTGGGACATCTTTAGCACCCATTTTATAATGGGTTATTTGCAAAATAACACTCTGTGCTTTCTGGACAAAATAATTTAATTGAGCCACCAAGGATTTCATTCTGGAGGTATTTTGTCTTATTTTGGTTCACCAAAGGATATGCTCAACTTATATGTTTCAAGTCATGCCTTTTGCTTAATCTCTTTTACTGAATTAGTAATCATGTGTTGAGTGCAAGGCACTCTGCTAGTTATTTTCTGGTAATGTAAAGAGAATGAGATATGGTTCCTGCCTTCAAGAAGCTCACAAAGATATTCAGGAAATAATGCAGTTTAAGATTTTGCTGCAAAATTACATTTATTTTGACAAATTGATTTTAGTGTATGTTTGAGGAAGTAGATGCCACAATGGTCACCTCTAGATGGGTTAGGTGATGAGGCTCACTGTGTAATCTGTACAGCTTTTGGTTAGCATGAAAATGTAGCTACACCACTTGGAACTAAGAGAGGCAGAGAAGAATTAATTGCCCAGGGATTACTGTATTAGAATAAATAGTTGTGAGTTTGGAAGGACACACTAAAAAATCTGACTTGGCCCAGGACAATTAAGATTTAGGAGATAGGTATGAAAAGTCACAGAAGTAGGGTTACTCGTTATAGACGAGACCTTCAGAAGGGTCTTTCCTGAGTCCAAGATATCTTGAGGCCTGTCAGCAGAGGGTAAAGGGTGCCAGAAACATGTTAGAGGCCAAGGACATTTCCATCTTTTCGTGTCATTAGCTGGCCAGCATCAGTCCAATAACCACGAGCCTCTGGATATCACATTAAAGATCCTGCAGGCACACCGCAGTTATGGATGGGCAAAGTGGCCTTCTTCAGAGGATTTCTTAAGGATTAATTAGCAAATCTTATTTCCATGTCTATGTAGAAGAATAATTTTCAGTTCCCCACTGAGTTTGATTGTGGAAGTTAAATCAAAGTCACAATAAAATTTTCACTCATGTGATTTTGGAACTGCAATGTTTCCTCATGCAGGAAATCACTATTAGAGAAGAAAATTTAACATCTGGGTCAAGACACTTACATTATGTGGCGTGTGTGTGTGTGTGGGGGGGTAGTGAATGAAAGAAGTGAGAGAGAATGAAAGAGAGGGAGAATTGTGTGAGATTCAAGTTATGTAAAGCTTTTGTAGAATTACAGATAAGCAAACAAGTTAGTTCCAGAGTGCAAATAACAGAAGGAAGCTACTTGTTTAAAATTCTCTACACATTTGCAATTTCTTAGGGCGGATGCACTGAAAAATGGCAGTTAATTAAATCCAGTCAATGAGGGAAAAATCCACCATCTGGAGTTTAGGTTTACATGATGACAAACAATTGGCCTGATTTCTTTTACAAATTGAATGTGGTGACCAAATATTTTGATATTATACTACTCTGCTTTTGTGGGCACATATATAGACTTTATTAAAAACAAATATTTTTGGAGACTGAATGGAGAAGAGGAATAGTTGTAAGATTCAGGCCCCAGTCTAACTTTTATCTAACTATGGGCAATTGGAGAGGAGGCTAATTAGTAGGATGTTTACTTGATTTATCTAGAAAGTATTTTCAGCTTTCATTTTCCTATACTTGTTCTACAGAAGGAGCAAAAGTGCTATTAAACAAAGATGACTATTCTCAGTTCCAGTCCTGTTACTGGATTGCTTGTGTGGCTTGATTTCTCACTTCTGAAAAAGGATAATGATATTTGCTACATATTTCACAGAGGTTCCCCTGAGGCTAAAGTTATGCTATTAGTAGTAATTTATGAATATTAAAAGCATCATGAGTGTGAAACTTATTTGGGACAAATTAAGTTTATGAGCTTCTCTTTGGCAGAAACTCTGTCTGATTCTTTGTATTCATCCCAGTTTCTTATATACTGGCTGTAATGTAATAAGTATCTAATAGATGTGTCTATGGGTATATTTTTAGAATTAACTAAGAAGTCTAGAATTGCAACAATTCAGAGGAGTCCCACCTTTCTATGTTTTATTAAGACAAAAAAATTCTTAACTATAAAGCTCTGAACACATCAAAAATCCAGATAAATCATCAAACATACCAGATTAAGACTAGGGTCAAGGTGCGTATGACTTATACCATAGCCCTTTCCAAATCACAACGAGAGCTATAGATTTATTTATAATTTAACAACTCAGCTGAAAATATAACGGGTATTTTTGTTATGCTATGTGTACTTCTTAAAGTTAGTAATATAAAGTAGGCATGTGAAATGTTTTATTTTCCGGGCTAAGGCAAATGAAAATTTGCTGGTGTCAACAGTGTGTCCTGTTTTTCACAGCATTCAACCATGGTGCTAGGATAGCTACTTCTCACTGTAATTTCCAGGGGCAGAAAGAGTGGGCATCAGATATTTCTTAAGAGCTGCTTCCAATAGTCAATGTTGAGGCTTTCATTTCAAAACCTATCACTCAAAAAAAAAAAAGAGCATTTTACATATTCTACATTCTACAGCACTGATTCTCTCTATGGCATGGATTTTTCAAATCACCCTCTGATTCAGAAAAAGAGTAAGAAAACTTCTATCGCAATATAGTTTTTCTTTTTGGCTTCTGTGTCATCAGAAGACTGGAAAAATTACAGTCTTAGCTATGAAACTGATGGGTTTCTTTATAGAATTGTGCTGGTGTTGTGGAGGCAACTGTTAGTGTTACTGATTATGACAGATAAGCTTGCTTTTAAAATGTAATGGATATGATTTCTGTTATGATCATTGTTGCCACTGTTTGATAGCCTAAGCAGTGTGATTTCTGCGGTCTGTCAGGGTTTCCCTACCAGCTTCATTTGGCAGCACCATCATGTACACTTGAAACCTTTGTGGAAACATGCATTTGAAAGCTCTGTGCTGCTTCAGCACAGAGCTGACCAGACACTAAGGCAAGTTCACCTGATACAATTCATTCAGACTATTTAAATTGGAGCAGCATGCATTTTTCTCTTTAATAATGCTTGCGTTAAATCAACTTATAACATCGATGGAAGCAGAGTTGATACATTTAGACCAGCTGAAGTGTTTTGTGTTCATACCCTGCTTATTAAATGAATATATAAGCTAAACAGATCATTTGAATGCGTCCAGGAACTCAGCCTATGGTCAATGTTCACCTCTCATATAACAACATTCCCTTGTTCCTCAGTATCACAGGATGCAAATTTTGACATAAATGGAAGCTTTTACCTACTGAAGTGTTTACGGAGAGTGAAGTTAGATTTCTGCCATAAACACACACACACACACACACACACACACACACACACACACACACGACTTACATTGTCATTATATGTGTGGGGGAAAGCATATTTAAACACATGCAAAATTATTTTTAAGACTTATGCCATGATATAATTTTGAATTATGACAGGTCAATCAAAAACTTAGAAAGTTTAATAATTCACTCATTAATGGTGCTGAAAATGTGTTACAACGACCATATCCTTGCTACGATTTTGAGGTTTCTTTTCAGTTAAGGTTTTTATTAAGTGTGAACTATCATTATTGATTCTGGTGCTATACACGTGGTGCTAAATGAATCATTAGCATTAATAGCTTTAGTGATGCTCTTTTTATTCATTGTTAAAAGTGGTATCCATTCAATTTCTGATTCAGAAATATTAATAAAATCCTGTTAAATTAATCTTACCCAGAAAGAGGCCAGTGAACTCTCTTTATGTCTAACTGCCCAACATTATTTAGATGTTACAGAATGTAAATATGCTTCTTTAGAAGTCATCAATTTTCTTTTTTAAGGCATTTTTTGCTTGGCAATGTCCAAATTCAAGTATCACCTGAAGGGTAGAGTGCACCTACACCAACCATGCTGCAGGCACTGGCGCCCTCTGGTGATTGTGAAGATACATTTTTGATGGCTGCTTGGCCTGCAAAAAAGGCCATTTCTTTGGTTCAAAAAAATTTAAGATTTTCAGTATTGGAATTCTTGAATACTCTTTAAATCTGACAACATTTGAAGATGCTTGGCACTATATAGATAAATTTTGAAGAGAATAAGAATTTATCTTGGCATCCACTTTCCTAAATAATATTTTTTTATGATATTTTAGTTCTAAGGTGCTTATTGAAGTGGGTTTTTTTTAACTAGATATTGATAAAGTATATTCTCATTTGGTTTAAATCATAAATATAATTAGAGTTAAAATTAGCAAACAGAATTATAAGTGTGTCTCATTTTCAGAAGTGATTATTTTTATTTAATATAATACATAAGATTAAGAGGAGATATGTCAAAAAATGAATTTCATAAAAAGGGATTATCCATTGGTCTAAAATTTGATAATATTCTTTGCTCATACTATTTAGCTAATGATAAAATCATATTCCACTCAAAGTCCTTCTACCCTAACAAATGTACATACAAACTTAGAATTATATCACCGGATATAGTTAATGAAAACAAAATTTTTAGGTAAACTTCCAGTTGAGGTATGTTATTGACATTATGTGTATGTATCACATAATTGTGATAATCTGTTTTAACAGAAATGTTTCTTAAGCTATGTTAGCATAACCAAATGAAATATATTTTGAAGCAGTTTTCCACATTAGTATTTTCAAACTTATTTTAAAGCAAGAGAACACTTTTTATGATCTCAATTATATATAAAAGCTCTAACGTATACTACACACAAAATGGATCTGCTTCTAACCCAAACCTTCCCCAGTGCCTGGGAAGTTTCATCTGAGAGCCATAGGATTCTATCAAGCAGAAAAACATTGATCTAAAACATCTAATTCCCCCAATTTTTCTCTAAATCAGGTAATTAAAGCAAGAAAAAAATGAGACACTAAATCATTTCAATACCCACTTCACTTTACATATGTTAGAAGCTTCTGGTTTGATGAAGTATTAAATACTGATTTTAACTGGTGCTTGGAGATAGATTGCAGGATCTTGTGTTTTGTTATTTGACAAACAGAATTTTGGTACCATAGTAGTTTGAGAATTGGAGATCATTGTGGTGCACATATGAAAATAATGCGTTTTTACAGTATCTAAATATTTCAAATATGTACATAATCCTAAAATACACTATATCATTTTAGATTTTTTTAAAGATTAACTTGGATAAGTTTTATTCATTACCTAACACTGTGGCAGTAAAAGGTGCTTTGATGTTGTGATATGTCATGAATGTGTATATACATAAAACCTGTGTAAACCTCTCCTTATAAAGCATAGCAAGTGTAGCTTTTTGAGCTCTGCTGTATTTTCTTTCTTTCAATAAAATATTATAATTGTTTTGTTTTAAAAGTATGTCTGTTTTCTTTTTGATAGTTTTAAAATAGATAGTTTTAAAATAGATGGCATGATAATTTTGATAAGCTATGATGAACTACTTTTCCAAAACAACGATTCTATCTTTAATGCATCACTGAAACACACCAAAAATCTTCTATTTTCCTTTTTTCCCCTTTTTTCTTCCCTTCTTTGCCTCATCCTTTCCTTCTTCTCTTCTTTTTCTACTCAATTCCAATAAATATGTTGAAGTGCAAATATAAAAGGCATTTCTATGGAGGAAGAGAAAAAGATCAATGCATCAAGAAGTGCTGGCTGAGGAAAATTGCAGCCATTTGAACATTAATGTTTTTATGCTTCCCTACATAGAGAGCCTAAAGAGAAACCATTGATATTCCTGGGGGAGAGGCACACCTCAGGCCACTAACTGGCCAAGGAGAAAGGATTAAGTCAAGGATCTGAATCTAGGACTTTAAATTTCTCCTTACCATATGTGATACCGTGATTTATTATAAGAAATACATATTTGGTCCTCCTCTGGTTTCTGGCTCACAGCTCCCCAAACACTTGGAATTTCTAAGTTTTGACAGAGTTAGAAAGGTGTGTTTTGTTGTGTTAATGAGGTGACTTTTGGAAAGTACTTAAGAATGGCGGCTGGTTGGCAAGGGAGCCAACCATGTAAACAGAGGCTTGGAGTTTTCAATCCCACCTACTGATCTCATAGAGGAGAGGGGCTAGAGGTTGAATCAATAGCCAGTGGTCAATGATATAATCAATCAACCCTATCTATTGCCAGCCTCTATAAAAACACAAAAACCACAGGGTTCTGAGAGCTTTTGGGTTGGTGAACACTTGGAGGTGCAGGATAATGATGCACCAGAAGAGGGCATGGAAGTTCTTGCCCTTCCCACATACCTTGCTTTATGCATCTCTTCCATCTGTCTGTTCCTGAGTTATATCCTTCTATAATAAACTGGTAATCTAGTAAGTAAAATGTTTCTCTGAGTTCTTTGAGCTACTCTGACAAATTACTTGAGCCCAAGAAAGAAGTGCTGGGAACCTCTGATTTATAGCCAGTTGGTCAGAAGTACAGGTAAAACCTAGACTTGCATCTTAACTCTAAGGAAAGAGTCACATGAACCCCAATCTATAGCTGGTGGCTGGGAAGCATCGGTAATACCTGGGCATGTGGCTGGCATCTGAGGTGGGGAGCAGTGTTGTAGGACTGGACCTTGACTTGTGAGATCTGATGCTAGCTCTAAGTAGATAGTGTCAGAATTGAGTTGAATTCCTGAACATCCTGCCAGTGTCTAAGAATTGCTTGATGTGTGGAAGTCCCCTACCCCCTCACACACACACACACACACACACACACACACAAACACTGGAATTGCTACCACAGCCAGTTTACTATATTTCACCCAAGATAAGAAAACCTTACTAACCTGAGCCTTTTCAGAGGGTCTCCCCCGGAGCCCTGTGTCTTTCTGTTAATTGCTTCTCTTTCTCCTGCTAGTTCTCTTTTCATGTCACTCCATCATCTTTCAAGCCTCTAGTTTCCTATCCACATGTCTGGAAAGTTACAAAGTGGATTGGCTGAATGGTATGTCCACATAAGGAAATACTATGTAAATGGAAAACAGAATGAGAAAAACCTCTGTACCCTGGTAGAGAGTAGTGTCCCAGCATATCATACTAAGTGAAAAAGCATGATATACAAGTATATAACTAGAATGTTCTCCTGGTAAATATTCGTGGAAATAATACACATATACACACATGCAGTTATAATATATGTTTGTTTTTATTTGCAAAAAGTAGAATCATAAATTTGAAAGCATAAAAATGATTACCTATGAGAGTAAGAAGGGAATAGGATGGAGACCACAATATTTCAAATAACTTTGAAATATAATGAGTATATATCCTTAGTGGAATATATTGTAAAGACAGAGCTACAAAGAAACACTTTACTGGCTCTCTGTAGTAGTATGAGTAGAAAAAGGAGGAGGGAAAATACTGCAACTCAGTAATTAGGGTACTCTTTTTAGGAATCAAAGTTTTTTGATGTAAGAAAAAAAGAAGCATAATTTCCAAAAAAGTTAAGTAACACTAAAATATTAAAATGAACCTGAAATATTAAATATGAATTATTACCTCAAGAGATCTTCTTTTTGAAAATTAATATTTTTAGCTTTGAATGGTAAAAAGCCCCAGGGTCTGTGGCAGTCCAATACCAATAAGTACATTTATTGCCCAGATTGTTATCTCTGACACCATTCACCACTCGAAGTAATGCTTGACATCACCTCAGCTGCCAACAGCCTAATCGAAGCCGCCATTGTTTCTCACAGATTAATGATGTCCAATGTGGCGTTTGTGCTCCCACAGAATGCACAAGAAGAACCATTAGAAAAGTGCTTAAAAAACACAAGAACTCCTACTTCTATTTAATTTCATCTAAGGAAAAAAAAAGAAAAAAGATTACCAAGATTTTCTATAGGATAAAAGGTTGACCCCCTCCCCCTCCCAGATCCACATATGTGAGGCTGCATGTCTCCAGAGGCAAGTGGGGTGTCCTGAAGGATTGGTGGGCTGTCCAAGGCAGCTCCTCATGCGACTGTTTGCTATGGATTTCTCTGCTTCCACTTTCGCTCTTTGATAGTCCACCACTACACAGTTTCTGTATTGATCTTTTTGAAAGTCAACTACATTCAATAACTTTCTGCACAAAATCTTCCAACGTCATCCAATGCACTCAGTGCATCCAGTGCACTATCATTACTTATTATGTAACTTCTATTGGGCTAGCTTCTGCTTCATTTTCCATCCTACTCTACTCTCCCGCAGACCGCTCTTGCTTGCTTTCTGCCAAATTCACCCTGTATTTGGGCTTTTGCACTTGTTCTTCCTTCTGACTGGCATATCCTCCTCCTAGACAGTCACGTGACTTTTCTCTCTCTCTCCCTTCAATCTGCTCCCCACCCCATAGATAGTTTTCCCGCCTTCATCACTCTCTCTCTTTGCATTTTTTGCTTCCATAGAGCTACCACTACGATAACTGAGCTAAGACCTGCTGTGTGCATGCTGCTAATTGCATCACATGTATTGGTCTACTCTCTATCTCTCCCAGTAGAATGTAAGCCTCATAAAGGCAGGCACTTTATCTTATTTATTACCGTATTTCCAGGGCCCTAGAATATACTTAGGACTTTGTAGGTGCCCAGTAAATATTTGTGAGGTAGATCAATAAATGAATGGAGATGCAAAGATTAAATGAGTAATGATGTAAAGAATTCCTTGCATACAGCAATTAGTAAGGAATAAATAAAAATATTTTTACAATCACTATTATTTTTTCATGATGTTCTGAAAAAATAACTAGGCCTTAGAGAGTTTCTGGTAACAGAATCAATTTGCCACAGAAGCAGTTAACCAAGCCTGTTTTTCCAGAAAACCAATATCTCTCATCTAAGTTACTTTTATTTTTTAATCTGTAGCTGAAATCAGAATTAAATTAATATCCTCTTGGGAACAGGTCCATGTAATCTGAATGGTCAGCTTATGATAGAGATTGCCTAGAGAGACATTTTTATATTGACCCCTGATTTCACCCTTATATGGGAAAGAATGAAGAAAAGAATGCTAGTTCTGAGAGAACAGCACCAAATTCTTCAGCTTTTCCCTGCACTATTTGTACTTAAAAATGAGAGTAGGCCACAAAGAAAGAAGAAATAAGTAAAGCGAAGTATGTCAAGGTTTGCATTTGCTCAGTAATTCCTTGTGAATCAAATAGGACAAACTGGAAATAACATAATTAATTGTCATGTGTACAACCTGGGTCTTTCCCTATAGCATCTAGTGAGTTCTTGTACACAGAACACTGAGACGATGAGAAATCTATTTTGACTGGATTCATGAACTGAAACCATCAAACCAAATTGAAGGGGGAACATATTCAAGTAGGAAAAAAAAAAACAAAGTCTAAGAACATGAAATACCTTTTTAGAGATAGAAAATAAAATGATAAATCATGCTATATAATAGAACAACTATCTAAAATTATAATTAATAAGTTTTCAAAACATTAAAAATTTTTCCTGAAGTAAAAAATAATGTTCATTTCTTTTTAATACTTTCCTGTTTATTAATAAACAGACTCATTATAGGTAGCCATTCTGTGTTTTTACAGATAAGGAAGGACTATTTTTTAGTAGTGTTTCTCAATAAGAATGATGTTGACATTTGGGATAGGAAAATATTTTATTGCCGGGGACTAGCCATGGCCTGAAAGGCATTTATCATCCCTGGCTCCTCTGAATGCTAAATGCCTATAGAAATGTCTTCAGTTTCTACAGAATGATGACAACCAAAATTACCTGTATACATTTTTAAGTGCCCTTAGAGGGGGAAGGGTGCATAATATCCTTGATTTAGAGTCATGATAGAGGCATTCATAAGTAAGCATATCAAAACCAAATTAGTCTGATGAATGCCTTAAATTCCTCTTTGGGGTGCTTATTCCCATATTTCATTGTAATTATGCACATAGGCCCTCATTTTTCTCATATTTTTTGAGTCCCAACTATGTGTCAGATTCTATTCTAGGTTTGGGAGCTCTGCAGTGAACAAACCATAAAAATCCATGCTTCCATGGAATTTACATTCTAGAGGTGGGGACATTGACAATAAACAAAGCAAGAAAGCAAGACATGGATTATGTCACAGAGTCACAAATGTGATGGAATAAAAATAAAGTAGATGAAGAGTGGGAAGTATAAGAAGGAAGTGTACTCAATTTTACATGAAGGGTCGGGAAAGGGCCTAACTAGAGTAACACATCAGCAAAGATATGAAAAATTTGAAAGAGACAACTATGTGGACAATATACCAAGGTACATACAATGTGGATCTCTGGGGAAGAAGTTTCCAGGCAGAGGTTGGCTATGTCAGACTTGCGGCAAAATGAGGGAAGAAAACAATGGTAGAATGAAGTCGCGGAGATTCCAGACCAGGTTGTAGGGGATATAGAGTATTTAAGGTGTTTGGCTTTTATTCTAAGTGAAATGGAAAATAATTGAGAGTTTTGAGCAGAAAAGCATCATAATCTGACACATTAGAAGGATCTCTCTGGCCATCTACTCTCTATAGAGTCAGGGAGGCTTTTTTTTTTTTTTTTTGAGGTCTTGCTACTTTTTTTTTTCTATTTTAATCAGCTGGAATTTTTTTTTTTTTGAATTTTTTTTTTTAAAGAAATGCAGACATTTAATTTTTTTCCCTGTCCCCAACCTCCCTCTTCTCCAGAGACCCTCAGTTTGTTTCCTATGATTAAGAGTCTCTTATGGTTTGTCTAGAGGCTGTCTTTATTAAGACTTTGTTCTGTCAATCACTTTTTCTTTCTCTTATATTTTTACTCTTCCTCCAAGCCCAGAATAGCACAAAAGTCACTGTCTTATCTGCTTTTCAATCTCTCATTACTCAGCTTGTTCTCTTTCCTTTTTGAGAACCAATAGCCCTTGAACCGTGTCTATACACTGGCTTATCCACTTTTTAATTCCCTACTGTTTATCGACTCATACCATCTGTACTCACTGATTTCAGATCCTGGTTACCCCTTTCGTCTTTGATGCTTTTCAATTCATTCATTTATTCTATAAGTATTCATTGAGCATATTTACATATCAGCTAGTATTCAAGATAAAAATCAGACAAAGTAACTGCTTATCAGAAGCTTACATTGCACTGGAGAGGGAGGAAATAAACAAATAAATACCTAAAAAAATGTCCAGGGGAGGTAATTGTTATAAAAATAAATAAATAAAGCAGGGAAAGGAGATAGTGGATAAAGGGTACTTTTGATGGTGGTAGTCAAAAAGGGGCTCACTGAGGAGGTGAAATTTGAGCAAATACTAGAATGATGTTTGTTCTTCATCAAATGAAACAGCCTGGGAGCATTTTTGTGATCTATTTACTGAAAACTAGTAGCACTTCTTATTTTCTTCAGTCTTTCTGTTGCTTTCAAGGCAGTCTTCATTCTGCTTTGTTTGTTCATTTGTTTTTAATTCTTCTCCTTGGGTTCTATACTCTCCTTGAGGTCTATTATCTCTGGGACATTTCAGTGGTTCAAGTGGGTTCTTAAATATGATTGTGAAACTTTATTTATGGTATACCCAATTGTTAAATTAGTCTCTTTTAAAAAATATTTTATTTATTTATTTGAGAGAGAGTGCACACAAGCCTGGAAAGAGGCAGAGAGACAGAGGGAGAGAGAGAGAGAGAGAGAGAGAGAGAAGCAGACTCCTTCCTGAGCATGGAGCCAGACCAAGGGGCTCAATCCCAGGACCCCAGGATCATGACCAACTGAGCCACCAAGGCACTCCTGATTCAGTCTTTGTGAGGCCAACCCTGACATGTATCTTCCCTATTCAAATACTTTCCTTTGCTTCTTGTCTGCACAGAATAAGTGCAAATAACATTTCCTTACATTTAAGCCTCCCCTATGCTGAGGTAAGAGTTTTTGTTGATAGCTTTTTCTGGCTATGCCTCACACACATTTTCTGCAGAGGAACTAACCTAAACTTCCCAACATCTCTGTCTCTTCTTGCGTAGTTTACATTGTCCGGATGCTTACATGTGTGTATGCATATATGTGTGTCCTCCTCAATGTACATCTTTTTCACATGGCTTTATTTTACCTCCTCTGGCAATCTTTGGCTTCAAGCTTGTTCTTTAAGCTTTTCTTTAAGCACCAATAACACTGAACGGTGTCTAAATTATTGCATTTACCTCTTAGCTTCCTTTATTGCATATTCAAAAATATTCCAAAAATCTTATTTCATTATGCTGCAAGGTCTATGCCAGGGTCATCTTTGTATTACAAAGGCTATTACAGAATAGCCTTTCACCGCTGAAATAATTGCTTCTATGTGGTCAAGCTACCACATTATTTGTGCTATGGTCACGTATTCGCAGATACATGAGTGACCAACAGATGCCACTCTTGTAACTATCTGCAGTAGCATGCTTCTGCTAAAAAAACTCATAGGAACTTAAAACAATCTCATCACAGGAACATTTAGTATTTCTTTTGCATTATTTATGTTAAATATAGAAGCAATAACCAATACATGTTAACAAAATCTATGTCAAGAATATGCAAATAATTTTAAGTTCCCCAACCTTTGACAAAATAATATAATTCATCCTTTAGTTAGACAGGCAGGTGGATGTGATTTTCTTGAAGATATCTGAGAATGTGGTTGAAGAGAAACATTGACTACTTAAGAGTTTGAGTAATTTATATAGGGTTGTAAATATTAAATAATTGTTTAGTGTTATACTTTATGCTTAATTAAAAGTATTTTCAAAGGTTAATCTACTATAGGTATTTTATATTTAATAAAAATTTAGGAATCAATTACAATGTAAGAGTTGATCCTTTATTCAGTAAATCTATTGATTTGGGGGAAAATATAACTTTATAATTCAAATAACTATTTCTTAATTGACTGCAGGAAGCAAATACTATTCAAAGAATTTTAAAGCACTTATTCAATTTTCTAGTTTCTTAATTTTTAAATGAGCAAAAACAAAATAAAAATATATAATAACATAATAAAGTCATTTTTATTAATATGATCATACAATTAATAAAAATTATTTTTCATATGTTTCACATATATACACATCTGCACATATTGGGAACAAAGAGTCCATATTATTTGCGGTCTACTCATTCCACTAGTGAAAAAGATAAACAGCTATAGTATATCATTAAATGTGCTATAATGCAATGTTCTAGGAGAGGACACCTAGGAGAACCTAGGGTCTGTGCATAGGTATGGGCTCTTCAAAAACTTTCTGAAGGATCTACCATCTGAACTAAGTCCTCTCTCCCTTTGCCACTTTTTCGTGATCCATAATGATAGTGCGAGTTTTACATTCCTCTGATTTACTGAAATTTTCCTCCAAGTGTTGTGAGACATTTGCCAAGGATTTAAAAAGTTTTATAACCCCAATTATCATATATATATATATATATATATATATATATATATATATATATAATAAACTACCCTAAGTACATCATAGTCAAATTGCTAAAAGTCAAAGAAAGATCTTAAAAGCAATAGGAACTAAAAGCTCAGCGTCAGTAATAAAACAATGACTGATGGGTGACTTTTCAATAGAAATTCTAGACGATGGAATGCAAAGGAATAACGTCTTTAAAGTATTGTATTAGAGGTAGAAAACCTCCAACCTAGAAGTCCATACCAATAGAAACAGTCTTTCAAAAATGAAGATGAGGAACGCCTGGGTGGCTCAGTGGTTGAGCGTCTGCCTTGGGCTCAAGGCATGATCCCAGAGTCCCGGGATCAAGACCCACATTGGGCTCCTTGCATGTAGCCTGCTTTTCCTATCTCTGCCTCTGTCTCTGCCTCTCTATGTCTCTCATGAATAAATAAATAAGATTAAAAAAAAACAAAAATGAAGACGAAATCAACATAACTGCAGATTAAAAGAAAACTAATTTGAGAGAATTATTGCTAAGTACCTATGTTGTCAGAAATATTAATAGGATTAATTCATATTAATAGGATATATTCAGATCAAGAAAGTGATCCTAGCTGGAAAAATAAAACTATAGAAAGAAATGAAAAGCATCAGAAAGGTGAATATACGATTAAATATAAATGAATATTAGCTATTTAACAATAATAATGATGTTTCTTACAGTTTATAAAATATCCAATAATACACATGCAAAAATACTGCAACAATAATGCAATAATGCAAATAGTCCAGGGAAGGAAAAGTTTTCCTTTCTTTCATTCTACGTTCTTTGATTGGTCTAATAACTAAATTGACATAAGACAGATTGACAAGAGAAAAACAAATTTCACTTTGTACATATGGGAGTCCATAAAAATATGGAACTCAAAAAAGTGACCAAAGCAGGCAGCTTTTATACCTTTCGGACAAACAATAAATTTGTGAAGAATTGACAAGACAAAGAGATTTAGGGTAATAAGTTAATGAAGAAGTAACAAGGTTTGTTTATAAAGCCTTCTTAGCCCTAAATTCCCTACCCTAATTATAAGGGTGTCTCTCTTCCTCTTGGTAGAGGGAAGATACATTTTACATGGGAGATTTACTTACTGCTTTCAGGAAGAAAAAGGAGGGTCATAGTGTCCTTCTTGCCCTGGATTTTTCTCAAGTAACTTTAATTCAAAATAATCAATATGCCGATATACTTGGATATGCATATCTTCCTCTCTTTCAGGGATAAATAGAATTAAACTGTTTCTTACATTGATGAGGAATAGTAGCAGTATTAATTTAATGATTTAAGAAATCATACCTTAGGGCAGCCCTGGTGGCTCAGTGGTTTAGCGCGGGCTTCGGCCCAGGGTGTGATCCTGAAGACCCGGAATCAAGTCCCACATCGGGCTCCCTGCATGGAGCCTGCTTCTCCCTCTGCCTGTGTCTCTGCCTCTCTCTCTCTCTCTCTCTCTCTCTGTCTATCATAAATAAATAAATAAATCTTAAAAAAAAAAAAAAGGAATCATACCTTAGGATGCTTGGATGGCTCAGGTGAAGTGTTCAATCCTTGGTTTCAGGTTTCAGCTCAGATCCTGATCTTAGGGTCCTGAGATTGAGCCCACATTGGGCTCTGCACTCAGTGTGGAGTCTGGAGTAAGCTGAAGTTTCTCCCTCCCCTTTTGCCCCTATCCCCACCTTGCATGCTCACTCCCTCAAATAAATAAATAAATAAATAAATAAATAAATAAATAAATAAATAAACAAATCTTTTTTTAAAAATAAAGAAATCATATTTTAATCTCCAGAGCAGTCATTTAAGGAATGATAAAACATGTAGGAAAAAGAGTCTAATAGAACAGGAAAATGAAAAGGAATTGATTAATTGAAATAAGTCAAGAAAGGAAGAATTAAGAAACAGAGAAGAGGTGGACAAATGGGAGATAAATAGCTGGCTGTTAGTTTAAAATCCAGCTATATCAGTCTTTAATCACATTAAAGACTCAGTATTCCTTGATTCTACAGGAAGATATAAGAATTATAAATTTTACGTACCAAATGACATAGCTTCAATATCAAGAGATGATAGAATCAAGAGAAAAAGTAGACAATTCAACAATCATAGGGGGGGGGTTTAAGACATGTCTCAGTGACAGAATCAGCACACACAAAAATTAGGAAGCTCATAGAAGGTCTGATCAGCCAACATGACTTATTTGATACATATAGAGGATTTCATCCAACTGTAGAAAAATGTTCTGTGTGTTAACAATGGACCATTTACTGAATGGGACCATATGCTGGGCCAGAAAGCAAGACTTAGCAAATTTTGAAAGACTGAAATAGAGTATATTCTTTGATACCAATGGAACTAAACTAGGAACAAAAGAGATAAATATAATTTGAAAGACTGAAATAGAGTATATTCTTTGATACCAATGGAACTAAACTAGGAACAAAAGAGATAAATATAAAGAAAATAATCCCTAATGTTCGGAAATTAAAGAGTTTGTCAATGGGTCAAAGATGAAATCACATGGAAATCATTAAGATTTTTTTTAAATGAATATTAATGAAACAATGACATAAACACTTGGGTGCTGCAACAAAAGTAGTGTTTTAACTCTAAATGTATAGCTCTCAATGTATGTAGCAGAAAAGAAGAAAAGTGAAACCTTAATGATTTAAACTTCTATCGCAAAGAGCTAGCAAAAAACAGCAAAGTAAACTCAAAGATTGTAGAAGGAAAAAAGTAAATTCAAGAGAGAAATCAGGTGTATGATAGAAAACATGGATAAATCAAAAAATTAATCCTCGTAAAGATTAATAAATGTAATACATCCTTAAGATATGCCAAGAATGAAAAACTAGAACCAATTATAGATCTCACAAATATTGAAAATAATAAATAATAATAAAAATAATAATAAAACATAAATGGTTTTATGCCAATGCATTTGAATATTCTGATAAAATAGAAAATTACTTGAAAAAGTCATCAAAACTACCATAAGAAGAAAGGAAAAAGTTGAATAGCTTGTAATTAAAAATATTCTTTCAAAGAACTCTTCAGGACCAGATGATTTTTCAAGTGAATTATGCTAAGCATTTGAGGAAGAAATAATAGGAAAATTCCAAAGACTCTTTCAAAAAGTTGTAAAATAAGGGACACTTGCCTGTTTGTTTTGTGCGGCCAGTATAACCTTGGTACATCAATCTGACAAGGACATTACATGAAAGAATACCTATTAGCCAATACCTCTCGAGAAACAAGATACTAAAATCCTAAATAAAATATCCAAATCTAATAATATAATATATCATATATATATATGATAGTATATTATGCATCTTATGACCAATAGAAATTTGGTTTTGCAACCTCTAGTTTATTTACCATGCAGATATCAATCAATATAATTCTTATCATTATTAGAATTAAAGAATAAAATGTATTATTCATACATCACCTGAATAGAAGCAGAAAAATCATTTGATAAAAATTAGCATACTATCTATCATAAAAAAACATTTCTCATTGTTTTGGAAAAGAAGGGAACTTCCTTTTTTTATATTTTTATTTTTTGGGGGGGAACTTCCCTTAATTTGATAAAAGCTACTGACAAATGTCTTTGTGCTACCATTATATGTAAGCTGGTTAAATATTGCACAATTTTCTACTGAGGTAAGAATAAAACAATGATGTGCATTACCATCACATCTATTTAACATTGTACTTAAGTCTTACCCTGGGTAAAATGATAAGGAAATAAAAGATACAAAGAATACAAAAGAAAAATTAAGACTGTCATTATTAACACTAGATATAATTGCATGCAAAGAAAATCCAAGGAGCTTACAAATAATTAAAATTAATAATAATATATCACTGAATATACGTCTATTTGAATTTCTTATTAGTAACAAAAGTAAATAAAAATTTAAAAATTCAATTACAGTAGTACCAAAATACCAAATGCCTCGTTTTAAATATAATGAAATATATGCAAAGGCTTTACCAGTAAAAAATACAAAAAATGGGCAGATAAGCGAAATAGATAGAAGGGATTAAGAGTACACTTATCTTGGGGCAGCCTGGGTGGCTCAGGGGTTTAGCACCGCCTTCAGCCCAGGGCGTGATCCTGGAGTCCCGGGATCGAGTCTCACATCGGGCTCTCTGCGTGGAGCCTGCTTCTCCCTCTGCCTGTCTTTCTCTGTGTCTCTCATGAATAAATAAATAAAATCTATTTAAAAAAAAGAGTACACTTATCTTAATCAGCACGGAGAAATGCATAGAACTGTTGAATCATTACATTGTACCCGTGAAACTAATATAACACTGTATGTTAATTATACTTCAATTTAAAAAGTACAGAAAAAGTCTGAGGGAAATTGTAACAGACTGTCAACGTATATATCTTTTTAATGCTTTGGAAAACTCAATATTTTTAAGATGACAATACGGTCCAAATAAATCCAAAAATTCAACTCAATCCCTCTTAAAGTTCCAGTGTGTTTTTATGAAAATTGATCACTTGAAGCTAAAATTTATATGAAAAAGCAAAGAACCTAGAGGAACCTAGAACATCTTGAAGTGCAGGAGTAAAACTGGAGGACGTACATCACCGTTTCTCAGTACTATTTTTACAACTTACTTTTTACCTTACTGTAGATAAGTCAGGGTAGCACAAGAGTAGACAAATCAAAATGAATAGGGTGTCCAGAAACAAGCACATACATATATAATTCCCGATTTATGACATAGACACCACTGCAGTGCATTAGGGAAAGATTGAGAAAAAAAAAAATTGAGCCCTACCTTACACTGCATACAAAATTTAGCTTGAGATAGATTTATAGGCATATAAGCAAAAAGTAAAACAATCACATTTTTAGAAGAAAGGTTAGGAGACTATATTCACAACATTGGGGTAGACAAACATTCTTAAACAGGATACAATAAACATTAAAACTAAAAGAATAGATTGATAAATTGAACTTCATTAAAATTAATACCTTCTGCTTATCAAAAGATGGCATCAAGAAAATGGAAAGGCAAAGCACAAACTGCGAGAAACAGGCTACAGTGCACTTCTAGAAGTTTTTATATCCTAAACTATTAAGAAAATCAATATAAAAAAACACATTTCTAAGAAATGACAAAGCATTTGATTTTGTATTTTCAATGGTACAAGTGGCTTTAACTGAAAATTTCTTGGCTATTATTTATAGCATCTTATTTCCTTTATATATTTATAGGCTTCTTTAATTTCTTGCAGAAATTAAATGTAGTTATTTTATGCTTTATATCTGCTAATTCTATTCTCTACTCACACACAACTTGAATGTTATCTGTAGATTATATGAGGCCTGGGTTAAAGCCAAGTTCCTCTAAGAGGAGCTTCCTTTGCTTTAGTTAGTCTCATAGGGATGCTACCAATCTGGAACTACTTTAAATTAAGTTCCTTGATTCAGATTTTTCAGACCACAAAGACAGAGCAGAGTTGGACTAAAAGCATTTGTCCTGTAAGGGCTAGCTTGTGGTTGCAAATTCTCAAGGACGATTTTATTTTCTTACCACCTACTGCCAAGATGAAGTCAGGCAAATTTTCCAGCTGTCCTCTCCTGTGTGGTGGGTTTATTTCTCATCTTCTCTCAGGCTGATGGGGACCAGCTTTATATGACTGTCCCATATGAGACTATCCACCTCCTTCCTCTTTTGTTATCACATTCTTTGGATTCCTCCTTTTTCAAATAGGGCTTGAAAAAATAGTTGTATAATATAAGCAAGAGAGTCTTCATCTAGTAAGTGTTAGAGCCAGGATTTGAACCCAAGCAACTCAAGTCCAGACTGTTGTTAACCTTATTTAATTTCATATGTAGATTTCTTGACAGAATGAGTAGCGAATTAGTGAAAAGTTGACAAATATTGAATAGTGACATTGCCTCTAGTTAACTGGTTGTAAATCATGACTGTTGTTATCATAGGTAATAACACTCAAGTGATTATAAAAGTGAAGAAAAACAAGGAACCACGTCTTAAAAAGATTCTTCATGTGTTGCCGTTTTCACCCATAATTACATTAAGAGAAATGATCCAGCCTTTGGATCCACTATTTGACACTAAATCATCAATTTTTCATTAGTGTTTTTGATCCTTTTCTGAATTTAGGTGTTTTGCTCTCCATAATTTAACTTCTGGTGTAATCATATCATTTGTAAAATAAAACATTTTTTACATTTTGACTTTCCTCCTCCCAAATCAAAACAAATCTTTCATTTTTGCAATTTTAATTTTATAAAATGTGCATGAAACTACCAGTTTGCCCACATTATCCACTGAAATATTGGTAGGTAATTCTGATATTTAAATTTTTCAATTTTAGAGATCTCCTCAAATTTGTAACAGTCTTGTCAAACAGAGATTTTCCCTACAAGCTTAAAAGAGTATATGTTTCAGTAATTTGAACTCTCATGTAGAGACTGTTGAGAATCAATTCCAATATATAATATGTTAATGATAATGAAAGTGCATTCACATTTATGTACAGTTAAAAAACCTTTAGCACCTAACTGAAACTTGGTTTTGGTTGTTTTGAATACCTTTTTCCATTCTAAATTTCAAGAGAGTAAGAATAGTTTTCCAATCCAGAACTAACCAGATTCCAACATGAATATAAGAATAGAAATAATATGTAATTTAATCACAATGCAATAAAATTTAGGTGACTAGATTTTTTACTATGTGCTACATTGTTACTCCAGAAGACTAATTGGATGTCTGGATTGGACAAAGGGTAGACTGAGAGTTGAAGCTCATTAAACAGAAGTCAAAGAATATGCAAGGTTAACATTTTTATAATAACAAGGAACTAATGTTAACTCCTGCTCTGCCAGATAGATTCACATTGTTTCTCGACTACTGTTTGTTTCATCATGAAATAGAACTTTTCTACTGTCTATCTCAAGTTCACAGTTACTTGCATAAAGAGTTGAATCTGAGATCTTAAAGACACTACACTGTACATTGATGAATAATTCACACAAATACTTTGAGAGATCAAATGATCTAAGAAACAAGGTAAGGAGTGAACACAAGATATCTTTATTGCTATCAGTTCACGTTATAAAAAATTAATTCACTAAAAAAAGTGGATACAATTTTCACCACACTTCCACTTCAAGTCTTCACACAGACAAAATTAATTAATTAATATGGGGTTTCCTTGGAGGATTGGATTGAGAAGACATTAAAGGACAATTAAAATTCCTGCTAACAATAGATAAATAACTAATTATATCCAACAGGGGAAGAAGAACCCATTAAACTAAAACCATAGGAAGCCCTTTGCTCAGTATGAGTAATAGGTAGGAAAGCTATTTTCCCAGTGGTACCAGTGGTACCAGTCTTTTCCCCACCTGCATCTGCCAAAAGGAGAACAACATGGCACTTTGGGACATGGCCTATGAATGGACAAATATCTACATGGATATTTCCTCTAAAGTGTAACCCAATTTGTTCATTAGTAAGATCATGTGACTACCTGGAAGCAATTCTGGAAGCAAGCCTGCTGAGCATAGCTCAGCCACTCAGCTTAGAAGCTAGCCATGACTGTGTATAGCTCTCGCCCTTCATTTACAATGTGATCACTCTTCCAGGGGAAGCCAAAGGAGCCTAGGATCAGTTGTCAGGCTTTCACTTGAAATAGTTATCTTTAAAGTAATTTCCCCAACTAATTCTTTTGCTGCCATCAGTTAACTGAGGTTAAGTGAAGAAATAACTCCAATAAGCAACTGCCGATCGAGCACAATTATCCACTGTGATGGCAGCAATTCTAGACCATAAAATAATTTCCAATGTTTGAAATGAAAATATGAGGGTACGAAGATTATTTTCCATTCAGTCATTATTATCTTCCTTGGATTAAAAGTTTCAATTTCACCAGATTCCTCAGATCTGTTTCTTTTTAGTGTTTTGTTCAGAAGTTGCCTTTTTTTTTTTTCTCCCACTAGTTTTGCTTCCCAGAACAAATAAGCATTTCCACTAACCACGGCCGGCAGTTTGGCTGGTTCTTGAGCAGAGATCTCAGTGACTGCTTGTACACAATAATGTTTCAAAAGGTAGAAAACCAGCTTCTGGCTTAGAGGAACCTTGGGAAAAAAGTTTACACTCTTTTTGACCTACATATAACACATCTCTGCATTTGGGATATTAGCCCATTATTTCTTTGAGGATTTAAACAGCTGTGGATTTGCCTTTAACCTTCCAATTTCAGACACGTCTATGGGTTCACCTGATTTTAATATACTAGTCCCCCTCTCTGCACTCCAGGCACCACACTGAATGGAAAACTGGCCGGCTTTGTTCTCTAAAGTTGTATTAGCTCTTCGTGTTCTTAAGGAGCTATTTACTTTATTGAAACAGTGATTGGAAAAGTGTTTCAGTGACTAAATGATTTGTACTGTTTCTAAGTTTATACATGATGCTGAGGCCTTGCTCAGGCACTCAGGATTGTTTTAATTATCCCATCTGCCTTTTGTTTTTTGGTATTTTGAGTACTGGCAGTTTCTAAGGTACATGAAATCTTCCACACACCAGAATACCCTTGTCTTAATATTCTGTCTTTATGCACACACAACTGTCGTGGGGACTTTTTGGGGGAAGTTTCTGCTGTCTCAGCTCATAGCAACATAAAAAATACCTCTTTGAAGTTTTAGATAAAGAAGAGAGCTGGAGACATTTTTCTGGTGGAGTCTACTACACTTACTTTGTCCAGGAGAATAGCTGGGAAAAGCTATGTTGTCAAAGACTTTGCATTTATTCCACAGAGATCTAACACCTACAGCTGAGCAATGAAATGGAAGAGTGGACTGGAGATTTCTGGAAAGGGGGTTGGGATGAGTTAAGAGAAGGATATTGTGAGACACCATAATATCCTCTTGCCCCAGCAGTCTCTAATGCTCTTGGGCTGCTTGCTTCTTTTATTTCTCTGTATTCCCAAAATTTTGGCTGGGATCCATTCAAGAATACCTAATTGGCAGAAGTACACATTGTGTGCATGATTGTTTAGTTTATTTTTAATTATAGCATTTACTGTGCTTAATTCTCCTATTTGTAAGGGTCCAGCTTGGGGAAGGCAGTCAAGGAGAGTCCAAGGGTGCCTTTGTCTCTCCACTGGCTTGCTAGGGGAGATAGCCACAAAGGGACCAGCCCTTTAGCGGGCATGTGGTGGGTCTCAAAACAGATGGGTGGACTGGATAGCCTCTGCTTTGTTGCTCAGTAACCTCAAGTGCCTCTTCCGTCTTCAAGTGTCATGACTCTCAGACTGGATCAGGAGGCACATACACTAACACTGAAGGTCTGGTACCTTCTACCTAAGCAGAAAGACCATCAAGGAATTTAGATCAGTAATAGGTTAACGTCCATAATACTACTGGTCGTTCTAGTGTCTTGGTATCCCAGTTCTTTAGTATTAGAACTCATCTTTTCTCCAGGATCTCCCTTTTCAATTTTGACTGGGTTCCTAATTTGTCCTTCTAATTCTCCCACTGAATAAAGTTCCATCTCTCAACTCCAGTTCATCTTCTCATTCATTACATAACTATTATCGATTAGAAAAATTCTATGAAACAACACATACAACTTGAAACCCTGAGTTTGATTGTCTGCCTTTTTGGTTCAATCCACCACTGCTAGATAAATGAACTTTGGGGCACCAGAATATGAAATGACTTACTAACAGTGTGTGTATACATGTCTTTTCCTCTTTTAATTGCTATTCCTGCTTTAGAATTCCTTTCAGATTTATATTCTTTGGACTAATGGACTAAGCCTGATGCTTGATTTTTTTTTTTCTTCTTCTCTGTCCTGGAGCAAAATGAGAAGGCAAGGGGAATGTGTGGGAGAGAGATTGCTTTGTAGATTTTATTTCATCATTTCATATCCTCTTCTGGTCCATCCCATTACTAACCAAGCAAGTTTGATTTCATTTCCATACTACCTTCCTAAAAGCTACAGAACATAAAAGAGGCAGAATAGCATAATGGTATAGACTCTGGAGACAGAAGACTTGTTTGAATCTTGCTTTGAGTCTTTATGAATTTACTTATCCTCATTGTGTCTCAGTTTTGTTATTTATAAGATGGGGGTAAAAACAACCTCATAAGGTTGTTAAGATGATTAAGAAAATCATAAGGACCTCAAACAGTGCCTGACCCATAGACATCTCTCAAGAAATGTTGGCTATTTCATATGGTCTTTGCTCTTGATGAAAATGTAGCAATTTCTTGGGTAGATCTGCCCATCTCACAGTGCAGCCTAAGCTAACGATAGTCCACAGAGTTGTTTCAGGGCTTTCCATCCTCATTCTAGACATATCCTTCATCTTTGCCTAGAACTCTCTTCCCCATACTTTTACATGAATTACCTTTCATCATTCAGAACTCCATTTAAACAGTTCCACTTTACGGGCACCTTTAGTGACTCAGTCCGTCAAGCATCAGCCTTCGGCTCAGGTCATGATCCCAGAGTCCTGGGACCAAGGCTCCTGTCCTATCCTGGGGCTCCCTGGTCAGTGGAGAGTCTGCTTCTCTTTCTTCCTCTGCCCTGCCCTCCCCCACCTCATGCATACGTGTGTGCTCTCTCTCTCTTTCAAATAAATAAAATCTTTAAAAATAAATAAATAAATAAATAAATAAATAAATAAATAAATAAATAAATAAATAGTGCTTCTTTAAAGATTCTATCCCTGGCCATGCTGTGTGAAGTTGCCCCTATTTTCTACCTCTGATCTTGTTACTTTTTCCTCATAGCATACTTTATTCCTATTCTCTCAATTTGATAGCTAACTTTTTTTATCTCTTTCCTCTACTGGATAGCAAAGTGGAGTGGAGACTGAGTTTTTTTTTTTTTTTTTATTTATGATAGTCACACACAGAGAGAGAGAGAGAGAGAGAGGCAGAGACACAGGCAGAGGGAGAAGCAGGCTCCATGCACCGGGAGCCCGACGTGGGATTCGATCCCGGGTCTCCAGGATCGCGCCCTGGGCCAAAGGCAGGCGCTAAACCGCTGCGCCACCCAGGGATCCCGAGACTGAGTTTTATATAGAGAGGTCAATAGATTGGTCAACAGATATTGATTAATATTGAATAAATGTTAAAATATCACAAGACTATAAGAAATATCAAAACAGAACATCCATGTTATATTTGCTTCTTTGAGGAAAATTGGAGAAATGCAGATATTTAGAAAATCCTCAGAATACCATTCCCCTGCTTTTCCCCCAAATAATCCTACCTTGATTCAGCATTTTATAGTCTTGTTGATCTTTTTGAAATCCAAAATCTAACTTTGTTATATGCAAATTTGAATTGAAACTTGATATCACATTGCAGTGTACTTAAAGCATTGCCTAAAACATGATCAATTGGCAAATTCCACACCTGACCTAGCAAATCTTGGGATTGATGGAGCCAGACTAAAAAGCTATGCAATGTTATTCTCCAAGTGTGCAAATGTATCTCAGCTTCTTCATACTCTTTTTCTTATGT
This sequence comes from Canis lupus dingo, assembly GCF_003254725.2. NCBI lineage: Eukaryota > Metazoa > Chordata > Mammalia > Carnivora > Canidae > Canis > Canis lupus. Next base: position 23,463,258 of record NC_064271.1, read on the forward strand.
TAATTACCTGCTTACAACAAAAGAGAAAAGCTAGAGTAGATGACTTAATACTTTATATTCCACCAAGATGATATGCCCTAGGAGTCACTGAATATCTTCAAACCCTTGTTTAAATGTCAAGGCAACTTGATTCAGCTAGTATTTATTAAGTGTCCAGGTGCAGGCATAATGCAGTGAGCTGTCAAGGACACAGGTAAGATGTAGTCTGTCCCTGAACTTCTTGAGGATAGAGTCTAATAGGGCTGTTAAATACACTAAACAGATAATGAATTGAATTACTAAATATATTATAATAATTATGCTGCCATTTAAAAGCTGAGAAATAAAAATGTTATTTAACTACCACTTATTGCACAGTTAATTTATACAGAGCCACTGGACACTATTTTTTTTAACTGAAATTATTTCATTTGATGTTAAATCTGGTGCTTGGAAACTGATTTTTCCAGATGTACTTTGTGGTTTGAGATAGGCAGTATAGGAAAAGAGATAAAAGTAGAAAAGTCCCTAGTACCTTTGAGAAACTGTGAGTAGCACCATGAGATTGAAGCCAAGGTCCCATGAGACGGAGGCAGGAGCTGAGGCTGTGAGGATCGGCTGCATTCAGAGCATGAGGGGCACTTTAAAACAGACAACCAAGAAATTCTATTGGCCAGAAGCATCCACCAACCAAAACTTCATGTGTTGAGAACACACAACAATTTTTTCAATAGGACTTACTCATATTACCATAATATAGATTGGTATTACCAATAGCTACTTATTAATTTTGATGGTGTCAGAAAACTGATATTTCCACAAAAGCTGATATTCACAAAGAATACTCTGATGTCTAGTTAGCCATTGGTCTCACCCAGTTTTGATTTTCATAGTGCTTTCATAGAAGGGACTTGAACAGAGCCAGGTGGCCCCAAATATCACATGCACTAGAACTTGACCACATAACAATGAATTTCAGATTTAGAGGGTTATTATGCCTTTTTGAAGGGCATAAGTCATTATTTTCAGCTCTATTAGTTCTTAAAAATAAGCCAAAAATTGGACTGAGGTTTTGTCATCTGGATGTGTATATGCTCCTGTAGGGTTTAGTGAAAGTTTTGAAACATTTTCCCTTGTTTTCATAAACTCTGAAAGGCAACATTTTTGAAAATATGATATAATTAATGAATTTAATGTACTTTAATTTTAAGAAGCACCAGAGTGATTTATATTGCAAAAAAATAGAATGTGAAAAGCTTATTTTTATGAGTTGTAAGCAGCTCTTTCAGGCTATAGTGAGCACACAAAAAAACTCCCACATATTCAAATTATACAACTGGGTAAGTGTTGGCATATGTGTGGACCTATGGAACTATCAGCATGATAAAATAGGGAACAGAATATCTACATTACTGTCAAACCTTCCCATGCTCTTTTGTACTGGCTTCTGAGGAAGCCAACAAGTCCCTCTTGTTGATTCCAAGGCCCATAATTGGCTTTCTGTGTGTATTTTACTAGAGTTTTATGCATGGAATTATGTGCTGTACATGAAAAAGACACACTGATGAATCTCAAAATAATTATACTGAATGAAAAAAGCCACACAAAAAAGACTTATTTTCAGAGGCTTTTAAATCCAGAGTTTTGTGGTAATATGTATGCTCATGTTTTACCACAAGACCTTATAATTTGCTTTATGAGCCTTTCCAGTTAATTTTGAAAAAGTCAAAATTTTAATTAGTAATTGTACAAAGTTAGGGAGGAAAAGGAATTATCATCTTAAATATAAGTGGCAAAATCAACAAGTTGGATTCTCTAATGTTGCAGAGCTAAGTCTCAATACTTTATAGACTAACCACCTTAATTAAAAAATAATTTAAAAAAGCAATTAAATACTTTATGATATGGTTCAACTTTAGCCAGATATCCCAGAGGGGAATAATGAAAATTAAGTCACAATTTAATATCTTTCTTTTTATGGGCAAGTATTTAAACTGACCTACAAGATTCTTAGTAAAAATCCTGCCAGTGAGCAAAACTATTAGAAGCCTGGAAGAGCAATCTTCTCCTTAATCTTGAGAAAACCATTAAAATATTATTTTATGTTTTTATTGTAGATGTCTCATCTCAGTTCAATGATCTCAGATTTTCCATGAGAATTCTGACCAAAATTCTCAAATTCTTTAATGGCAGGCAATTCTATTCTCCTATATCATGTGTTTAGATAATTTTTAAGAATTTATAATAACTCTTTATTCTGCTTAGTACCATGCCTGAATGCATGATTGCAAGCACGCATGCATGCATGAATTCATCAATCTCCATTTGATTCATTGCTTCTATAGTAATGTGAAATCTTAACCTAAAGAATATCATATTATATTTCAACCTACACCTCAGTCTAACAATGGTGATCATAATTTCTGATCTTATAACTTCCAAATCTGCCTGGAAACACTGGTGACTCCTGAATGAGCCTCCTTTTTCACATGACTGAGAAACAGATTTCAGGACAAACTTCAACCAACCATGAAAAATGGAAATGAGAGTCAGGTTTGAGTTATTACATTTCTGATTTAAAAATAAGCAACAGAGGAAAGCTTAGTGCTGGGTTGGAACAACTGCATTGAAATCTACATGGGCATGCTATCAGAGAAGCAGAGGTAGATCACAAAATGAATTGTAAATGGTGAGTTTCACTAATTAAAGGGAAGGCCATTCCAGGCAGAGGGAACAGCATGTACCAAGAGTGCCTTTGCAAGGTTTACAGAACAAGTTCTTCTGGTTAGTGGTATAATTCTTCTTGGCCCTTTTCTGTAAATCTTTGTAAAAGTTTTGTTAAAATTTCTTATAGCTAGATTATGTCACTAGCATTTATAAAGCACTTTTATTAATCAATTGATACAGGTAACTTCTTCATTAATAAAAGATTTTTTTCCTCCTAGAAAAGCTGACAACATCCAACTGACCTTTGTCACTTGCTCCCTTCCTGTGTGTAATCACACACATTTGTGAAATTCCTTCCTTGGAACTTGGGAACTATAGTCTAGCAAGTGGGTCAGTTGGAGTTTCCTTTACATACAAACACTCATGTACCCTGGGTGAAAAAACTCAGGAGAGTTGAGGCCAATTTTCAGACTCTTAGGGCACCAAAATTCAGGCTCTTGAGCATTTTAATTACACTAGGAAGTTATACGTAACTTCCTGAGTTCAAATGGAACAGAAATACTTATTGTCATGAACTACAGCTTCATCATTCATAAAAGGAAAACATTTGAATATGAGTCACTTATGTATCATCTTTTGCAGTTCTATCTCTGGGCAGAATGAAAGCCTCTAGATTAATAGAGACAAAAAAAATTATCCTGTAAACAAAGATTAGCAGTGTAGTGGTAGTGTAGTATGTGATGGTGACCATCTTCTCAGGCTTGTTTTTCTTCGTAATACTTATGCCCACAAGACAAATGATATAATCGTGTTTGTTTCTATTCTCTCTCCCCTGCTAGAATGAATCTCCCAAGAATTTCTTTATTGTGTTTGCTGCTACTTTCTCAGTGCCTAGAATAGTGCCTGGAACTATTAGGTGCTTGATAAGTACTGAAGGAATAAAATGAATATGTACTAATTGTGTATGTACGTGTGTGTGTTGAAGAGTTGATGGGAAGGAAGCTCATTACAAAATCACCAAGGTTTTTTGTTTTGTTTTATTTTGTTTCTTTAAAGATTTTTTATTCATTTATTCATGAAAGACACACAGAGAGAGAGGCAGAGACACAGGCAGAGGGAGAAGCAGGATCTATGCAGGGAGCCCGACGTGGGACTCGATCCCAGGACTCCAGGACCACACCCTGGGCTGAAGGTGGTGCTAAACCGCTGAGCCCCCTGGGCTGCCCCAAAATAACCGAGGTTATATGTCATTCTATCCACTCCCTTTTACAGCACTGAGCACTATCTGGATATGGGGAAAGGGGAGCAAATTGCTTGTAGTGATTGAAAAAATAGTAGAACATACAACATGATGGTAGGTAAACTCAGATACATAGTTTGCATTATAAACTACAATTCCATTTTTTTTTTGTCTGTTAAAGTGTATGGACTCAGAAGAAATAAAAGCATTTCAGAGCATAAAAGGAGAGGAGATGGAAGTGGTACGTGTTTTTCACTCAGGTCACTGACTAGCTAGGCAACTGGATGGGCAAACCAGTCAGCATGTCAGGTTATCATGGTCTATCCAAAAACTTACATTATTTACTGTCATTGACAAGATACAGGATGCTTTAAATTCAGCGTCCACAGGCTACTGGATACTACCAAGAGAACTAGAGATACAGGTCTAGGCACCCCTTCAGTACCCAAGTTTATCTTGGGTGTTCTTAGTCATTAAACAGCAGCTAATAGTTTCACTTAGGACTGTGCATACTTGAAGCATGACTTATTGTGTGTATTCTCCACGTGTAGATCATCCTCAAAGACATTAGTCTACTTTCTTACCATGCTCTCTTCCAGACAGCTGTGTCTTATTGTCCCATATGAATTCCCTCCCATCAGTCTCAAGTTTGTGTCTTCTGGGTTCTCAGAATGCCCTTGCCTTCTCCCTCAATCTATTTAAAAACTGTTTGACTTCATAAAATTTAGCTTTCTAGTCCACCTTTTCTTTCTTTTTTTTTAACTTTTTTTTTAAATTTTTTATTTATTTATGATAGTCACAGAGAGAGAGAGAGAGAGAGAGAGAGAGGCAGAGACATAGGCAGAGGGAGAAGCAGACTCCATGCACCGGGAGCCTGATGTGGGATTCGATCCTGGGTCTCCAGGATCGCGCCCTGGGCCAAAGGCAGGCGCCAAACCGCTGCGCCACCCAGGGATCCCTAGTCCACCTTTTCCATGAGCTTTTAGGGACCCCTTTAGCTTGCAGACAGGTCTCAGCCAACATGCCTGTTTCATTCAGTGTTTCCTTTAAAGGTAGTCTGCTCTATAGCACCATGATTTGTGGGTGCATTATCTCATCATCTACATAGCATATTTCTGAATGGCAAGGATAAATGGATTTCCTTGTCTTTTATAAAATCTAGTTCCTCTAGGAGCGCCTGGGTGGCTCAGCTGATTAAGCCTCTGATTCTTGATTTGAGCTCAGGTCATGATCTCAGAGTTGTGAGATCGAGCCCCACATCGGGCTTTGCACAGGGTATAGAGCCTGCTTAAGATTCTCTCTCTCTCTCTCTCTCTCTCTCTCTCCCCATCTCTGAAAACAACAACAGCAACAACACATGGTTCCTCTAATAGACCAAATAGTCAGTCATTTTCAGTATATATTTGATAAATAAATGCATGAATGACAAAAGATTAGGTTTGAGTACTGTCTCAGGGAACTGCCATCACCTCAAAATGAGATTATGACTTTCTTTCTGATAACAATGCTTCTACTGGTGATGTCAAAGGTTGAAGTGGGGGTGTATGCAGGAGTTGAGGGATGTGTTATGATGGCACCTTTCTTCCCCAGAAAGAGCAGCAGAGGGAACCAGGGATGGAGTTACTGTCATGTGGTAAATCTTGGGACTGTAGGAGCAGAGAAATAGAACATGGTTTCAACCACCCATACACATCTAGTGACCACAACTTTTCCTTTGCAAATGGGGTATAAGGGCAACCTCACAGGAAAGGTATAGAGACGAGAGGAGGAACTAGAGCGTTCATAATCAAAACTGGGCAGAGGCTTGAGGCCAAATACTTTAACTAGAATCTGGATATTTAAGTCTTCCAACCCCAGTAGGGATCAGGGAAGCAAAGTTATTTATAACTGGCTTGTCTTTGGTAACTAAAGCAGTTGTGCCATCTAAAAATACTGATATTTATTGAGCTTAAATATATGTGCAGGTAATTCTATATAATTATGTTCATTTTTCTTCTCTTTTTTGTTTCAAGTTTTTACTTAAATTCCAGTTAGTTAATATTTAGTGTGATATTAGTTTCAGGAGTGGAATTTGGTGATTCATCACTTACATATAATACCCAGTGCGCATCACAACAATGTTCATTTTAAAGATAAGGAATCTGAGGCACAGAATGGTTAAGCTCCTTGTTCAAGGTCAAACAGCTAGTAACTGGAAGAGGCAGCATGGGAACCCAGATAGAAGAGAAAATTTTGGCTTTGCATGTAGATTTTAAATGTATTGGAACTAATTACAAAAAACATGGTATTAATAAGTGACAATGAGGTAGTAACCTACTTTTCCTCAGAATTTTCTATCTGATTTCACTAGATTCCATGATTAAATGTCAAATTACAAAAATTAGTTATAGGCAAAACTGGTGGCAGTTAGAATTCTGAAAATACCCAGACAATTTTTTTTTTTTAATGTTTTGGGTTTGGCAAAATCTCCTAACACATTTTGCCAAGCCGTTAGCTTCTTAATTTTTAAATCCCCAAGTAATTCAAGGGAAATATAATACATTTCTTATTCATTTACACTTAACTCATCAATACCAAGGTTTAAGAGTTATCTTAGGGCCAACAGCTCTTTTTCCCTCTGAGGAAGTCATGTTTCACTGACATCCAACTGCACCCATCACACAAAGCTCAAGATCTCTCTTACTATTCAGCAAAGCTAAAACAAATCTAAAACTGGAAAGCCAATCAACAACAGCGTTAATCTATAGTGGGCATAGTTGGGGGAAACTATAAATGGGCTGTGGCTTTGTTTGAACTGATGACCTCTGGTGTATTTTGGTTATGTAAGAAAAAAAATAGTGACAAAAAGGAAATATACAAAAAAAATTTTTCATACAAATCATTTGTGTCCACATCTCCCTGAAATATAGTCAATTACAAGGTATCTAAAATGTCCAAAATCAAAGTCTTTAAAATACAAACTAACAAATAAAACAACAAATATTTCTTAAAATTGCCTAAAGTTGTAAAAAGAAAAAAATATATTCTTTTCATATTTAGGGGCTCAACAATGGTGTCAGGTTCTAAGTATTCCAAGATTTTTGATTGATCGCTATCTTCCTTTATTATAAAAAATATTTTATTTATTTATTTATTTATTTATTTGAGAGAGAAAGAAAGCATGATCAAAAAATTTTTATTTATTTATTTGAGAGAGAAAGAGAGCATGAGCAGGGTAGGGGAGCACAGAGTCTGGAGAAGCAGACTTCCCGCTGGGAAGAGCGCCCAACACGGGGCTGGATCCCAGGACCCTGAGATCATGACCTGAGCCTAAGGCAGATGCTTAACAAACTGAGCCACTTAGGCACCCGGATTGCTATCTTTCTTAATGACTTCATTTTAAAGGGGCAGCTTTCAGGTCCTTGTTCAATTTGTCTCCGTCACCTAGTGAAGGATCTCTTGGTTGCTTCCAAGTTTTGGCAATTATGAATAAAGCTGCTATAAACATTCATGTGCAGGCTTTTAAGTGGACGTAAGTTTTCAATTCAAATACCTTGGAGAGTGATTACTGGGTCATATGGTGAGAATATGTTTACTTTTGTAGGAAACTGCCAAAATGTCTGCCAAAGTGCCTCCTTTCCTTTATAATAGCTACTTATTAAATGTCATCTTAAATCACTTTTAATATGGAAATTAGAAATTGCTCAATTGAGTGTATTTTTCTTTGTTAATTGCACAATTATCTGTGACACAATGGTGGTGATGCATGAACAGCCCCTCCCCTAATCCCATCCTCCTTTTCCCGTTTCCCAAGCTTTCCTGCACCACATCTGGAAAGTTAGCACATGTCTTAAACTAGCTGCTTACAAGTAGGTAGAAGAAAGGATACAAGTGGAACCCGCTCTCATAGCTGATTAATTTTCAATTTAATAGCCGCTTGATTTAACTTACAGTTGCAGGATATATTATAACTATTGAACTATTCACATTTTGTCTGTTGAGCTCGCCAAAGCAACTGTGCTTATTCAACATTGGCTCGACAGCTACCTCCTGATATCCTATATTACGTCAAATGCTGTAAATTGATTCACCCTTTGATTCATGAGACCAAATGCTGGATTTTTGTAGGACTCTTTGTTAGTCCCCTACAAAGCAAAATAAGAGTTATCCTAAATAGGGATGCAGCTTACTTCACCAATTCAAAAGGTAGTATTTTCGATTCGCCCATGAGCGTCAATGCACTATACTTAACATATGAACAAAAGGATTTCTGGCCTGGATTCCACCCTCACTGCTCATACAGCACGCCATGTGGTTTTCTCAGTGGTGAGAACATGTGGAAGGGCGTGTGTTTTCTTGTTGAAACTCCTTCCATCCTACTGTAGTTTCCCTTCCTCTGGCCATTCATCTGTGATATTTGTTGGCCCCTCTTCCTCCGACTGCTGTTTCATTGCTGTGTTCCTCATATTTCCTGTGTTAATATTTCTATTCTCTCTAGTGATCTTACCCATTCCTCCAAATTCTCCTACTTTGAAAAAAATAACACTAATGTTTTAAAAAATATTTTATTTATTTATTCATGAGTGACACAGAGAAAGAGGCCTAGACATAGACAGAGGGAGAAGCAGGCTCCCCGCAGGGATCCTGATATGGGACTCCATCCCAGGACATAAGATCACAACCTGAGCTGAAGGCAGACGCTCAACCATTGAGCAACCCAGGTGCCCCCAAAACCACTTTTTAAGTCCAGTCTCTCTTTCTTTTCATTAGACAGGAATTGCATCTGCTTACTCAAAATATATCCCTGGATGCAGCACAGATTTAGCTGGTCTAAAACTTTAACTCATTGCCTTTTTCCAGTGACTCCTTCCTTCCTCCCTTGCTCTCTTCCTTCTCTTTGCTTCTTTGTTTTTTTTTTTTCTTTGTTTAAATAGATAATTCATGAGCACATTAAGAACAAAATTGAACAATATAAAATAATTCTTCAGAGGCAGTAGTCCTTGCCCGTTACTTGTGTATCATCTTACAGACATTCAATGCAAATAAAAGAATGCATGTATGATTGTGTTGTCTATTTCTGGCACAAGCAATAACATGTGCAGACTATTCTGCATCTTGCTTTTTCTCTTTTAATATATTTGGAAGTCAGTCCCCACCAATAACACAGAACTGACTCGTTGCTTTTAATGAATATGAAATGTACACATTCTATGAATTTACATACTTTAACTTATTGATGGACATTTCAGTTGGTCTGATTTTTATGACCTTAAAAATGCTAAGATGAATTTTGAAATGCATTCTGTGCATTTACCTGTAGGTTTAAAGTATAAAAAGTAAAATTATTAAATCAAAGGGAAATGCATTAAAATTTTTATTGCATACTGCTAAATTTATCTCTAATTCACATCCACACCCTAGCCAGAATACTATTTTTTATCAATAATTTTCAGTTTTTGCCTATTTGATCAGAAAAAAAATGATGCCTAATTATAGGTTAAATTGTATTTTTCATTTCATGGGTGGTTTTTAACATAAATTGAAAATAATCTCAAGTGTTTACCCATTTTCCTATTTGCTTCTTGGTTTTTTGCTTCCACATTTGGATAATCTCTTGATTATTAAATATATCAGCTCCTTGTCTGGAACACCTATTAAAAATTGCCCTTTTCACAGTGTTTATTTTTAGTTCTTTTTAGTATTGTTTTCAAGCAGAACCTCCTAAATTTCTATGACATAAAATTAATTTTGGGCTATATTTTAATTGCTTTTTGTGCCAATGTTGTACTGGATTTATAAAAAACTGTGAATATTTTCCTTGCTTGCAATACTCTGAAATGATAATAAATAAAGCTTCAGTAGGAATTATATATTTTGCCATTTGGGCTTATTATGTTTTGTGTGAGGAGCAGGGCTTTCAATATTTTTTTCTGCAGCTATTATAGCTTTCCATTTTCTAGCTCTTCTCAGGTAGATTTCATAGAAAAAATTAACTTTAATTAGATTTTTAAATATAATTGCATAATTTTAAGCAAGATAATATGTTATACTTCATTTAATTCCCAACTATCTGTAATTATACATTCAGCATGTGCACATGCTGAATTTGTGTAGATTATCTACATTTTTAGCATTTCGGCTTTTTCAACAAACACTCAGAATTATTATATAATATTTTTGCTGCTTTTTAAATAATTTTATTTTTATCTTCACATATTTCTTCTGTGCTTTGGGTTGATTTTATTATTTTTTTCAAACTTGTGGTTGAATTTTTATTCATTTTTATGCATCACTTGTTTATATGAATGATTACAGCTATTTGTTTTAAAGATTTTTATTTATTTATTCATTCATGAGAGACATAGGGAGAGAGAGAGAGAGAGAGAGAGAGGCAGAGACACAGGCAGAGGGAGAAGCAGGCTCCATGCAGGGAGCCCCACGTAGGACTAGATCCCGGGACTCCAGGATCAGGCCCTGGGCTGAAGGCGGCGTTAAACCGCTGAGCCACCCGGGCAGCCCTGATTACAGCTATTAATTTACTCTTAGTTTGCTGTATCCGTTAGGTTTTGAAATGTAGAATTTTCTTTATTGTCAAACTCACTACATTTTTCACTTAGTTTATTTTCACACTGATGCATTAAGAAAACATTTTTTTTTTAAGTTTCCAGGTGGAAGGTTGTGTCTTGTATGTTTTATCTCATTTTGCTATTAGTTCCTATTTGTATAGATACATTTTTTTTTTTTGGTTAGAAAAATATGCATGCTATCTCTATTCTTTGAAAAAAATTAAAATTGTCTTTATGATCAATTTTTAACTATTTTGTGTAACTACTTAGTCAATTCTGAATTCTCCACCAAAGCTCCTTCTATTTTCCTTCACTAGGGGGTATATAGTGAAACATTGATGTGTCCTGAAATAGCTATGAGTGGAGTATCTAATATGTGTGCCATCATTTGTTTTTGCTGACTTTCAGGAAAGTAAATATCTGTCCTCTATATTTTAACCACTAGTCTTAGTCCTTAGTGCATTTTATTGATATCCATAGTTTTGGCATGGTCTCCACTTGTCAGATTTATGTATCCTGGGGCCTTCCCATCCCCATTAAAGGATATCATTGAAAGTTATCTATTTAGCTATATTTCTGTATCTATATCTATTTCTCTATTGATAGATATACGTGTATATATATATATATATATATATAGAGAGAGAGAGAGAGAGAGAGAGAGAGAGAAAGAATATATACTAAAAATTGAAATAAAAACACTGGGTCAGTGATAAGTAAAGAAAAGTAAATATGGACCCAAGAGACCTAAATATAATAATTAACTATTAATAATTTTGCACTGAAAACATAGCTTATGTTTTAAGTAGCCATGCAATATGCATAAACAACTCCATAGCTCAAATAAATGAGAGCTAATAAATCCTTAAGAAATAAATTTTGTTCAGTTAGAGAAAAATAAAGAACAATTCTGACAGTTTAAGAGAGAAAAGTATTTTTTTTCCTATATGTATGTTGAGTTTTTAAAAGGAAAGCCTAGAGTTCAACATGATTGCCAGGGTTGCTAAGTCTGTGGGAGGTGTCTGCAGTGTGGGCTTACGAGTTTCAGCCTATAGTGTAGGGAAAATACTGGAGAATTCAAAAACCCTTTGAGCAAGGTGTGGAAATAGCTTTGAGGGTCAGTAGAGAAGAAATGACCATTCATCGAGGGAGAGGAAGATAAATAACTTGTGGCTCTAAGAAGTGGGGTCTGTAGCAAAACCATGGACATTGGCAGCAAATGCACTAGGGATTGAGGTCACTGTGCAAGACAGTGGGGACAAGTTGAGGTGAGCAAGGACATGTAAGACCATAAAATGAATACAGTTCCCTGGGTGCCAGGAAATTCACAAGCCACCACATCTACCTCTGCTTCCTTACGAGGTATCCTGAACCAAGAACCAAGATCACTCCCTTTTCTTGGTAATAAGAAAAAGAGAAGAGGAAGCTAAAGAAATCCTTGAAGAATCCAAATAGTTACCTAACGTTGACCGAAATCTATCTGGGTCCAATTGAGTTACATTAAAATAGCAAGGTTATATTTGCTATACAACTGGAATAGAAGTCTTATAAACCAAGGTGACTTCCATTATGGAGAAACAAAGAAAGTTACTTTTAGCACATCTAAGTTTCTTACTGTTAATGTATGTGCCCATGCCAGCCCCCCAGGTTTGCCACCTTCCTCAGAGAAACATATGTTCTGTTGATTCTTTCAGAGATCCTCAGAAGCAGATTTATGTCTTCTTTTTGTAGTCTCACTATATGGGTCACCAGCGTCTCAACTTCCTTGTTAGAAAGCTTGGAATTACCCAGGACTATGTCCCTCATTCTCTGCATCCAATTTTTCATGGTGTTACTGATTTTATCTTAGAAATATTTCCTGAATTGGATCTTTCTCTGTTTCCACTGTCTCTGTGACTCTCATCATGTCTCAAAACCCTTGCAGGAGCTATTTATTATTCTGCATTCCCAAATTCCTTCTCTTCTATAGTTTGGTGCCAGGTATCTTTCTAAAAAGTAAATTTAATTTTCTTTCTCCTCTGTTTATAAGCCCAGCTAGTTTCTTACTGACCATAGTGTAGTTCCAGCAACTAATGGTGATCTTCAAGGCTCATCATCACCTGCTCTGTAGCTAGTCTCTCCCATCAATAACCTTGGATCTTGCTACAGGGAACTTCTCACTGTTTGTTGTCTACAAATCTACTTTCATGACAGCAAAACTGTAAACTCTCTGAGTTCTCCATGGCTAATTGTCTTCCCTGTCTGTTCCATTTATTTGACAGTTATAGTGACTGTATGTTGAAGTTTTATAGCATTTTTAAATTACTTTTTAAGAATTTTTTTATTTTTATCAAAAATTTTATTTTATCAGATATAGACATTTGATTGAAAAAGCAAATATTATCAAAAGGTTTATTATTCACACTAACAGGAGACAGAGAGCATCCCCACAATCCGACAATCCTGCTCCCAGAGGGAACAGTGTTAACTTTTTTTTCCTGTTATTACTACTATTTACCTCCATTTTCAAAAACAGTATATAGTAACTTTCTAGTATGGAACCACTTCTCTGTCCTGCATCTTTGCAAAATATCACTTTTTTTTTGTTAAATAAAGATCTAAAACATCATTATTATAATGTGAATGTTAAAATGAACACTAAATATATGTATCACATTTTTCATCCCATGGCTGTTGTGAATAATACTACAGTGAAAATGAAAATACAGGTATCTCTTTGAGATAAAGATTTGCTTTCCTTCCTATGTATGCCCAGAAGTGAGATTACTAGATCATATGATAGTTTTAATTTAAATTTCTTCAGGAATTCCCATACCCTTTTCGATAGTAGCTGTACCAGTTTACATTCCCACCAACAGCGTATGAGAGTTCCCTTACTTCATATCCTGGCTAGCATTTGTTACTTATCTTTTTGATTAAAAACATACTGACAAGTGTGAGGTGGCATCTCACTATGGTTTTATTTGCATTTCCATGATGGGTAGTAACATCGAGTAACTTCTCATGTACCTGTTGACCATTTGTATGTCTTCTTTGGTAAGATGTCTGTTTCACTTCTCCAAACTTACTTCACCATGAAATCCTTTTCACATGTAAACACTTTTTTTTTTTTTTTTTGCCTTCTAATAATTTGAGAAGCACAGGCTAAAAATGTGTTTCAAATCAGCCAAACAGGAGAGCAGGAAGTGTAACAGAAGAGAGGGCCCAGGGAATATAAGGAGCTGGGTATAAGCTTACTTGCCTATAGAGTCAGTAAAAAGTGATTCAAAACTTGAAGGCAGAAATTAGGGACCAGAAATGGAAATGTCTTCTATCTCCAAGGAAGTTAAGGAAGCTGAATGGAGAAATACACCCAACCCTGGAACCAGAGTTTCAAAGCGACCTGTTCAATTCAGAAAGTAATCCCAGAGAAGCTTCTGCTAGGGGCTTGGTTCACACCAGCTCCAGAAACTATTTCAGTTCTGGAGTCTCAATGTCCTTGAGTTTCAACCAAGTCAAGTCAATTAGTGAAAGAACTGGAACCAGAGTGCTTGCTTGTCTAGTGTCAGCCAAGAAGCCTGAGGAGACTTCAATTATCTTAGCATAGCAATTTTGTGCTCTGTAAGCCAGTGCTTTGTTTTTGTTTGCTTTGTTTTAATATTTTATTTCAATTTGTTTTTCTCATTGACTTCACTAGTAAAATCTTTTTAAAACTACCAGTCAATCCGGCAATAAAGAGGGATTTTTTTAAACAAACTGACTTTAGAAATACTAACGTGTGATGGTGTTAGCAGTGGATTCACCAATGTGATCCCCCAGAACTGATGGAACCCTGGGATGTTCTTGGGTAAACCTTAGAGATTCGAATTATTAAAAATAGTTATCTGTCTTCATCCCACAGAGATGATTCCCTTTATGTTTCTTCCTAGTTGGTCAGCAAAGTACACACTGATATCCCCAATTAAAAAGTACATGGCTATGGAATATTATTTCATATACACTGTGTAATTGTAAGTTTCTTACTACGTTTCTACATGTTATATTCTGAAGATACAATTTTTTAACAGGGAATATGTATTTTTAGTATGAATCACACCTTTATGTACCACATGTATTTAAATAAGACTAAAATAGACGAACATATTTATCTCTCTCTGTCAATAGACGTCACAGAGTTTTTAAAAAAAAATACTCATACTTTTGGGGAAAGAACCAAAAAATGGAACTCCTTTATAAGTATAATAAGACTCTTGGAAAAATTATCCAATATAAGAAGAAAATAAAAAAATAACCCACAGAACCTTCAATTTAAAACATACTAGTTTGATTTCCAATATAGAATTTGTGTTCATATCTTTATTTAGCAGCATTACGGTTGTTTTTTTCCATTTGCTGTTCTCATAATTTGGTAGTTAACCGTCTTGTTTTTTAAAAAGAAGTTCTGCCAAAATATGCTGAGCAAGTTGTTTGTTTCTAAGCCCTGAGAAATCAAAAGTAGCAAGTAAACTTTATTATTATGACATTTTAATTATGAGTACATTTATGTATTTTTTCTTTTGATCTTTGAATCACTTTATGATTCTGGAGTTTAAATTTGTGAACTTGGGAGATCATAATCATTTAACTAAAGAGTAATGCTAACCCATGTTTATATATAAATAAAGTTATATAAATAGGGTTCTCCCTCTACTTTTCAAAATAATATTAACACTTTACATTCATGTTGTGACAGGATTTTCATATATATAATTTCATCTGATTACCAAATAGCTTGTGATCCTACCAGGTCAAATATTGCTCTTCCCTGGGCTCCTCTCCCACTTTGGTTTGTTTGTTTGCTTGTTTGTTTGTCTTTTATAAATAAGGAAACTAAAG
The DNA here is from genome assembly GCF_003254725.2 of Canis lupus dingo. NCBI lineage: Eukaryota > Metazoa > Chordata > Mammalia > Carnivora > Canidae > Canis > Canis lupus. The sequence goes on from NC_064271.1 coordinate 23,478,543, forward strand.
CTTACAGATGGAAAGAGATGCCTCCAGAATTTACAAATAGTAGGTGGTTGCTCTAGATCTAAAGCTAAAAATTTCACCCTGCTTTCCATGACACTGGGCTCCCTCTCAGTCTGTAAACAGTTTAACTCAGACTTGAGGAGTGAAATGCAAAATGTGACTACTCTTTCCGAAGCCAGTTCTTAACCAAAAGAAACCGTTTGAATAGGTAGCAGAAAGAAAATGTGCAGCCCTGTATCATAGGATGAGAAGGTAGTAAGATGGAATCATGAAACTCTGAGGCTATTTCTTCTTCAAAAAATCATTTCTCCCACCCAAAAAATAAATAAATAAATAAAAATTAAATAAAAAAAAATCATTTTCCCAGGATCTTACTGAGGGGCCACTATAGAGACTGCTGCATACCACACACTCAGGAGTAAAGGATATATGATAGGAACCCTGGACTCAAGAGTGTCATATTCTGCATAAATACAATCCACATAGAGATAAGTATTTATGATAACATACGGTCAGTTCTTTAGGCTCTACAAAGTTTTTTTTTTAAAAAGATATTTATTTATTTATTTATTTATTTATTTATTTATTTATTTATTTATATTTGAAAGGGAGAGACAGCATAAGCAGACTGGGAGGGGCAGAAGGTGAGGAAGAAGCAGACTTCCTGGGGAGCAGGAGCCAGATGCAGACTCCATCCTAGGACCTGGAGATCATGACCTGAGCCGAAGGCAGAGGCTTAACCGACTGAGCCACCCATGTGCCTCAGCTCTACAAAGTTCTATGGAGCAATAGCAGGACAGATCTGTTTTGTGGGGTGTTACGGTCTGAATTTCGTATTCCCCCCACCCACCAATCAAAATTCATGGGTGGAAATCATAATTCCCAATGTGATTGTACTAGGAGATAGGCCTTTGGAAGGTGATTAGATCATTCATAGCATGAAAATTTCATAAATGGGATTAAACCTCCTATTAAAGAGAACCCCCAGAGCTCTTCTCTTTCTCCACCTTCTGAGGACATAACCAGGAAGAGGGACCTTACCAGCAACTGAATCAGCCAGCTCCTTGATCTTAGACTTCCCAGCCTTCAGAACTGTGAGAAATAAATGTCTTATTTAGGCTACCCAGTCTATGGTATTTTTCTTTTAGTAGCCTGAGTTGACTTCAACACGGGGTCTGAAGCTTACACAACTTAATATGTGTACGGGCAGTAGAGGGATATAAGAAAAAGAGTACAAAAAATATAAATATAAAATTAGGTACAGGGTCTTGGAAGGGGCCTGTGCTAGGAGGGTCTCTAAAATTTTAGCTTCTATAGTGGTATCAAGTATGAAATCTTGATAATAGAAGGGGGAGGAACCTGGGAGAGACTCTTGAGCAGAGTAGTCCTAGAGGGAGGAGGAGCCTGCCCAGGTAAAAGACCTGGGAGCAACAACAGCTTGGCAGACTTCAAGGGCAGTGGCTGAGAATCTCTCTGGGACAGAAAGAAAACAAACAAGTCCCCTATAGAAAAAGCCTCACTGACACTGTAAACCACTAATGTGCTTCCCTGCCATGGAAATTCTCCTGTAATATATTTAAAATAAAATGGATAAACTTCAGCAACTACATTTTCCCAGTTTAAAAAAATAGCTTTCATCACCACACATAAAACATATATATCTTTTAAGAGTGATAACCTCAAAAAACCTTTGCCTTTAAAATGTGAATTTAACGGGCACCTGGGTGGCTCAGTTGGTTGAGCATGAGCATCACACTCTTGATTTCAGCTCAGGTTGTGATCTCAGGGCTGTGGCATTGAACCCTGCTTGTTGGGCTCCATTCTCAGCACCTGGTCTGCTTGTCCTTCTCCCTCCCCCTCTGCTCCTCCCCTACTCGCCTGCATGCACATGCTCTTTTTCTCTCTAAAATAAATAGATAAGTAAAATCTTTGGAAAAAAAATAAAATTGGATGTCAACAGTTAATAGGTAGTAGAATTGTGAACAATTTTTAAAAAGTTAAAAAAAAGTAAATTTGAATTGAAAATAAGTGGATGGAAACGACGAGCAAGTCCTGTTGTAGCAAAGCCTTTTTTTGAAAATGTGATGAATGAAGTGGAAAAAGGTAAAGTATGTCATACCAGGTGAGCAAGCAACTCCAAACCTGTAACATAAACTCAAAAATAGGGCTAACAGAACAGACGGTATGCCATTTCCTAATGTCATTCCCAGGTAAGGATTCAGTAATTCATTTATTTACTCGACAAATAGTCATCGAATATTTACTAGTGACAAGCACTGTACTACTAGAGAAACAATATTGAAGAAAAAAAGAATAAAATTGTCAAAGTCATGAAGCTTATGTTATGGAAAGAAAACTGTCAAAAAATAAATCAGTAACACACAATACGTTGGGTAGTGGTAAATGCTTTGGAAGAGAATTAATAAATTAATTAATAAAGCAGGCAGTGAGGTGGGCCATTTTCTGGGAAGGTGAACATTGTGATTTTAAAGAGCACAATTGAGGGAGGCCTAACACATAGGACAGGATTTGAACAGAGGGAGGGAGTAAGAGAAGGAGCAATTCCAGGAGAGGGAACAGTTAGTGCCCACAGGCAGAAGACTGTTAAAAATTCCACAGCATATATACTAATAACAGAATTTCAGTGCATTTAATTTTTTCTTAATACTTATAGGTTTGTATAGACATAATACTGAATATAACTGAAAAATAAGCTGTTATAATTATAACTGATTTTATTATTATTATTTTATTGAGGTCTAATTGATGAATAGAATTGTAAAATATTTAAAATATATAATGTGATGATCTGATATGTATTCACATTGTGATAGTACTCCCCACATTGAATCAATTCACACATCCATATAATGATTAGAAATGATTCAAATCCAAACAGGTGAATTTCTTTAGTAAGTCAAAATCTCTAAATCTCTGACTGATTTCCAACAATCTGGGAAAGTGATTTCTTAAACTCCCCTAGACTGTCTCAGCTTTTGTTTTTGTCAAGCACAAAGTGCTGAAATCGGCTCTATTCCAGGTATTTTAAATTTTTAAATAATATTGATGTCAGCTGGGGTCACTGCATTCTCTGAGATTCATAAACAATTAGTTTAAACTCGCTCTCCTGTATTCCTTGGGGGTGTTTCTTCTCCCTAAATTCTAGGTGGTTTGTGATCTCCCTCAGTTCTTTCTCCAGATCCCTGTGCCCTCCAGGTTTCTGTTCCCAGTTCTGGTTCACTGAATCCCATTAGCTGTTCTCATCCCCAAACCAACCTCCCCCCATTCCCGTGGCCAGATGTGGTCCCCAGACAATATCCACAGTAGGAATCTCTGTGTGTGAGAGAATCTATTAAGTTTGGAAGCAATAAGAATAACTTGCATCACTTCACAACACTCATCACTGGAATTGTTTGTTGCTGGCATTTTCCTGCAGATCTCCATGGCCATCCACCTCTTCACTGAAACACTGTGTTCCTAATTCTCCTGTCTTGCCCCACATCCACCCCCTCTCTTATGTGGTCTCCTTCACACCAACATTGCCATTTATTTTCTTTGTGCAGAAAAGTTCAGATTTCTTTTTGTGTCACTCTCTGAAATTGTCCCTTGAGTTTTTCATATTTTCATAGTTATAGATAAAGTCATCTGGAAAGAAATTATATACTCCCTTCTTTACAGTAAGTTTTGAGGGTTTTTTTTAAGATTGTATTTATTCATTCATGAAAGACACAGAGAGAGGTAGAGACATAGGCAGATGGAGAAGCAGGCTCCCCACAGGGAACCCCATGTGGAACTCGATCCCAGGACCCTGGGATCACGACCTGAACCGAAGGTAGACGCTCAACAATGAACCACCCAAGCAGCCCTAGTTTTGAGTTTTAAAACAATTTTCCCTCCTTACATTTATTATAAGTCTTCAAAACAAAGATTATTGTTATTTGTTGTTGTTGTTGTTTTACAATGGAAATCTAAAGTGTAAAGGTATTTTGCCCAAGGCCACATAGTGGGTTCTAAGTTTATCTGTTCCCAAGGTCAATGCAATACGTGAACTCAGTGGCACCATGTAGCAAAGCCATGGTCAAGCAAAATAGGCCATCTCCTTAGTCAGGATTCTGGGAGACAATATACTCTCTTATTTTGCATCTGGAATATTTTAGCAGGTCATGGATGGTATAAACTGGATTCATTTTAGGAAAGTGTAGTTAGCATAATAAAGTAATAAAGAGTCTTCATGTATGATGCAATAACATTTTTTTAAAAAAATAGGAGCTCTTAATGTACAAAAGTTACAGTGGTTCATTAATATAAACCAAGGGTGTAAAGTCAGAAATCCTGTGAATAGTGTAAATGTTAACTTTTTGAAATTCACCACTGTACATTGAAATTAGCATGTGGAAGTTGAGATAAAGCTCCAGAATTTATATTTGGGTCCAAATTTTAGGATTATTATATTATATGGCAATTAATAGCACTGGTAGCCTCCTTATTCCAAACAGTGTCATGGACTTTCACTGTGGTTTTTAAGACTCTAAAATAGTTTTGTTTTGTTTTTAAGAGAGGGAGGGAGTAGGGGGAGAGGGAGAGAATCTTAAGCAGGCTCCATGCTCAGCACAGAGCCCCACATGGGGCTCAATCTCACAACCCTGACATCATGACCTGAGCCAAAAACAAGAGTCAGACACGTAACTGACTGAGCTATTCAGGTGCCCCACCTTTAAAATAGTTTTGATTAAGTTTCAGCATCGGGACACACAAACTGACTTTTACGAATAACATTCCTAGAATGAATTCACTGATCTGATCTCTAATTCCTATACTTTTCTATGCTATAATTAGATAAAAATATTTTTCCAAGTTAAATTTTCTACTTTAATAGATATTTCAATACAGAAAAGAGCTTCTGTGATAGACTAATGTGGAGAAGATTTTAGTGCATTTTATGTAACATCTAGTGGTATCGACAATAGGTAATTATTGTGAAGTTAATTCAGACATGAAAATGAACAGTGATTTCTAGTATCTGGTTATTTACTAGCATATCCTTAGGGTGTGAAATTCTTGTGGGTTATCCTGTGCCAGCAATTAGGCCAAGACATCCTTTGAAGTAAATTATAAATCTCAAACCTGAAACATATTTTCACTAAGTCAGAGACAGTATTGGGTATCTAATGATGCATAACAAATTACCACAAACTTAGTGGCTTAAAGCAACACATAGTTGTTATCCTGCAGTCCAGGCATAGCTTATCTGGATTCTCTCCTTCAGGGTTTCCCACAGGCTGCAATTAAGTCATCAGTTAGGTTGTGGTCTCATATGAAGGCTCTCGCAGGGAAAGATCCACTTCCAAGCCTGTGCGGTTGTTGGCAAGACTCAATTCCTTGAGGGTTGCTGACCTAAGGACCTCAGTTTCTCACTGGACATTGGCTGGAGGCCACCCTCAACTTCATAAGGCTTCACCATATGGCAGCTAGCTTCCTCAAAGCCAACAAGGCTTTAATGTTACTATCTCATGTCATCTCATCACAAAAGTGACATTCTGCTACTTTTGCTATAGCTTGTTTATTAGAAGCAAGTCACTAGGCTACTGCACACTCAAGAGGAAGGGATTAGACACTGGGATCATCTGGGACCATCTTAGTTTCTGGTCACCGTAGAGACAATGACAGATAGAACTTACTTCATGACAGTTACAAGAGGGAAGTAATTTTATACTGTTTCTACTCTGACAATATCCAAGTAAGATTAATTTTTCAATATAAGTAAAATATTAGTGTACTATAAAAGTAGCAAATACAACCAGGCATGTCACAGATGCCTAATAATGGTTGCTTGGCCAGTTGTCTTTATATCCCACAACTCTGAGATTTTAGAAGTTATTGGGGAAGCATAGTCTTAAAAGTCATTTACCTCCTTTGATATTCCATCTCATTGCCTTTTTGTTTTTGTTGCTATTGCTATAGTATCCTGCTAAAACTCCTCTTTTAACTTTGACAAGTTCTATCTTTCTGTGTCTTATTTTCTTTGTCTATATTGTTGTAAATTTTTTGAAAACATCTCTTTCATATTTCAGAGGAATGCTAGAAATGTGGATGAGATCATGAGATGTATGTGCAATAATGCTAAGCCCAAAAGGGTGAGAGACACTATATAAACACAAAAATCTAGAATATCATAGAAAGTATAATAAAAGTTATACATCCTTGAAATCATTTATAAAGTATGATGATAGTGAACCTGTAATGCAGTGCACGCTTAGGTCTCTATTCTGATGTTGCTTACCTATGTATAGTTTAGTAAACAGAAGATAGACCTTTAAAAATGATATTTGAGAGGAGAAATACAAATTAACCACTGTGTGGTCATCAGAAGGCAGTGTGCAGCCAGGAGTTTACACCACACACTCACCACCACCAAAAGGGGCTGAAGCTCTTTGTGCTCCACCATTGGTCATTCTGGGGACAAGTTCTATTAACAGCTTTGCCTTCAGTATGATGTTGGGTTGTGAGTACTGAGCACTGACTTGTCCCTAGTAAGGGGTTTTACTATGTCAACATTCTAATTAGCATCCACACGGAAGGTGCCTGTTATTGTTGGCTCAGTTGCCTCTGTAATCCTGACAAACCGTTCGATTGAAGAGTACTGTTGATGTAGTGTATAGCAGCCTGTGGCTTTCTTTGAAAGGGTATATTAAAGCTGGATCCAGATTACAAATGTTTAACCTGGCAAATAGCACTATGACCTCTAAAACAAATATTGTGTCATTAATATAGCAGTGTCCACAGATGGGATTGGCAACCTAAAATGTGCTGTCTGTAAACATTTTCAAATTATATTTGAGGTCCTTAATTAACCCCATTAGGCTTACATTTTGAAACAACCAGCCAATCAGTATAAAAGGACAATTGAATAAAGATAGAGATATGGTTATTATATATATATATATATATATATATATATATATATATATATATAATAAATTCTCTGGAGTCTGTGGTTTTAAATCAGATTTAGTGTTATTTGAAAATTATCTTTCTTCCCCTATGAGTTCAAATTCTTAACATCTCAGAACAAAATGGAATTAAGAATGATTAAATCCATCACTGAATTATAGAGTGAGTTTGGACTTGGAAGTTATCTTACAGGTCATCTATACCAACCCCTCAACTTTTAGAAAACAAAACCAAACCAAACCCTGAAATTCAAAGTAGCTAAGTGATCCAGATACAAGTTGAAGTGAAAAACCACAATTGTACTATTATGCTCATACATATATATTAAACTTTTTCATCATGGACTTCTAAATAAATAGGTTGGAATTTTCTTTCCAGCCATGAATGTACTGATGAAACCTTGTGTCATCTAAAATTTACTGAGCAAATAAGTTGCCACTATTATGAAAACTAAAGATGTTGCTAAAAGTTTGAATCCCCTATAAACAAATACAGGTATTTGTTTCACATTGCTCTTTGCATCTGAGATTGTCACACTGAGTTTGATCACTGCTCAAAAGTGTTTTCCTCATTATGGTGAAGATAATTAAGAAAGTCCTTTGGTTTCTGGCACTATTTCCTACATTAAATTTTATCTCTTAGGCTATCCAAAGTTGGACTGTTCTGTGCTGGGTTAGTTGGTTTCCAACTGCGGTTTCCTGGCCGACTTCAACTGTGGTCCAGAATGTGAAATTGTGCTTCAGTGTTTCTTTAAACAGTGTTTTTCATTCTGTGCATCTTCCTTCCATTTGATGATCCACTTTATTCACAATATAGCAGCTACCTGAATGTCTCCAGCCATCTATTATTCATAAATGTCTATGTCAATAAAATATTATTGCAATGGGCTTTGCTTCAATAATGTATCACAGCTTAAATTTTCCTCACCAGTCATTCCTTCTTTTGTTATCCAGTCATTAAAAGAAAAGAAAACTTCATGAGAACTTATCCATTCTTAATCAAAGAATTGCCAGGTTTAAAGATCAGAGGAAATGAGCCATGGTTGGGGGTAGAAGATAATGTCTTGTCAGAAACACATAGGGGGGCACCTTGGTGCTTCAGTTGGTTAAGCGTCTGCCTTCTGCTCAGGTCATGATTCTGGGTCCTGGGATCAAGCCCTGCATTGGACTCACTGCTCAGCGGGGAGCCTGCTTCTCCTCCTCCCTCTCCCCGCACCTTGCTACTGGTGCTCTCCCCACCTAACATAATAAAATATTTTTTTTAAAAAAGAAAGGAAACACATAAAAAAGCCTTAACCCCCGAATCCTTCTCTACATATCTCAACTTCTGGGTCTCATGCTGTTTCATCTATTTTTCAAATCAGTTTGAACAACAACAATGGCAACATGTTACTTCAAATACTGTTGAAGAGGCAACACATGGGAGACTGTATTCCAGAGAAACATGTTCCTCCTCCAGCTTCCCCCATGCTCTCACTCAATCTGCTACTCAGTACTAGGTATAGGAAAACAAACAACCAAAACCCAAAACTAAACAAACAAACAGGAAACAAAATAACAAAAATAAAGTCCCTGACTCCAAGGAGTTCTCCATTTAGAAGGAGAAACAGAGAACCTAACACAGAAATGCACACATGCAAAGTTTGCCACAGAAGCATGAGGAGAAACTTCTTAAAGAAAAGGAATGACAAGCCAAGTGCTGAATGGTGATGTTTAACCACACGGAAAAAGAGGTAAAAGTGTATTTCATATACCCAGAGAAGTGTGCTCAAAAGTATGGAGTCATGAAGACCATGGCCTGAGTTCTGAGCAGGCCAGTATCACTAAAGATGAGTATATCATGGATATAGAGGAGGAGTTTGAGCTGGGAAGATGGGCAACCACCACAGTGGCCTGGTGAGCAAAGCTAAACATCTTGGATTGTATCCCAAAAGTAACAATAAACTATGAAAAGATCTTTAAACATTATTTTCTGGTTTTATAAATTTTCTGATCTATAATGCATTTGGAGTAGAAATGTAAATAAATACAGAAAACTGTAAAGACAGGAAAATCTTTCATTAATCTACATCCAGAGAAAATCAATTTTGAAATATATTTCCTTCGAGCATATTTTCTGATTGTGTTTTAAGGGTATATATTACATTTATCACTTGAATTAAATCATTTAAGTTTTGTTTTATTCTCTTAATGTATTCGTGTTTTACTTTCCATTAAATATTTGTTGAAACCATTATTTTTAGCTTTTGGATTTGGCCTAACCATAAAATTATTACATCATCCAATTACTGTTGGTTACTGAGTTCTTTCCAATGTATTATCATTATACATAAACCTAACCCTTATGCCACTTAAGGGTTTTCTAGACTTTTAAGATCTTGATAAGCATATTCAGATGACTGCTAACTCCATGGCTTGTGGAACACTGAAACCCTCCCCAGATTCCTGTGAATTCCTAGGATTCTTTTGCTCTCAGAGCAACAATTCTACAAATGTGGTCATCAGGGGTTCTGCAAGGTCAAAACTATTTTCATTGTGTTATTAAGAAATGATGTGCCTTTTCATTTTTATTGTCTCACGAGGGTTAAGTGGAATTTTCTAGGTGCTACAGACTTGAGATGACAGCATCCTTCCCATGGTAATGGAATGTTTGGTTATTTTTTTTTAAACTTTAGTTTTTTAGAAACTTTCAGGATTGGTTTTGAATACAGTAAAGATGAATAGGTACAACACAAAGAAGCAATAGCCCATTGGGATCCCCAATACTTTTTAAGTGTAGAAGGGCTCATAATACCAGAAATTATGAGAACTGCTCTTTAGTGCAACAAGACATTTTCCAAAGTAAGAAATTCTGTCCTGAAGAGTAAATATGGTGCCAACTCTCGATTAAGAGTCTTTCCATATCAAGACATAACTACTGTTTAGGTAATTAAAATTCCTAATGTCTTTAACTTTGGATAGAAGTAAAGAATGGAGGGTGTGGCATATTCATATTTCTGCTTTAGAAGATTAGTGGAGAATAAGTTGGAAGAATATGCAGAGTCCAGTTAGGAGGATATTAGGTAAAGCAGGTACCCAAGGATGAAGCAGCAACGTGTGATTGCAGTGGAGCTGGATAAGTGAGATGTGAGAGAGGTGGAATCCTAGGCTGCTTTACTAGCTTTATTGCACAGGTGAGAAAAAAAAAAGGGACACAGTGGTAATGGCTAAGGTAGATTTTGAAATGAAACTTCTGACACCAAGATTGTTGTCCTTTCTGCTATACCAGAACTCAATTAGGTAATTGTCCCTGAGAAAATATATTTACTGTTGACCTGAACACAAATATGGTAACAAATCTAACAACTCACTGTTTCCAGGGCAGCTTTGTTCACTTTTGTATAGCCCCCTGTAATATATTCACTTACTCATGGAAATTATCTTCATGGGTCGGTGAGTTTGATGTAGTTCTCATTCTGTCTCTGTCTCTCCCCCTCTCCCTCCTTTTTTTTTTCTTTTTCTTTCCTTTTTAAACATTTACTTTTTTGTTGTTATACTAGCACATGGAGCAGTACTAGATGATGATCATAAGTGAAACATATTGGCTTTACGTATATAAGCTTCTTAACATTTCTTTTTAATTTGTGTAGCTATTTTGTTCAACCCAGCTGTGTCTGCCCTTGGAGATCACAATCCTTTGCAGAATAAGACAAATGAGTAAATGTGGCTTTGTTCATAACTTTTCTGTAGGAGTGCTAATTATGAGTTCTGGAATCTCTCAGAGCTACAAAGTCCCCTCCAAACACGGGTTTGTGATTTCTAGATTAGTGTAGTTCCTGGTAGCAATATGGAAGGTATTGGTTTCCACTTTATGAAAACATTCATGAAGACTTTATGAAGACAACAAAAGACATGTCCATAGAAAACTAAGTGCTTGACATCCCCACTGCCCATTTGGAGAAACATCTTCTTCTGAAATCGTAATTCTACAGTCATTGTTTCCACTTAATTATTTCAATTTTTATCGAATGTTTTTCCATTGAATTGTTAATAGAAAGGGGAAACCGTGAACCATTCTATACTTGTTCTACAGCATGAACTATAGTAAACAGAGCTCCATAAACCATAATGGCTTTCTGTCCATCTTTAATAAATTTTATAGTTAGTAACGTTCTTAAGTATAGTTTAAATAGTCTATTTGGGGGAAGAAAGAAAGAAAATACTTTTAAAGAATCATAAGAGTCAAAGGATTTCAGAGAAGGAAAGACATGTTTTATTCTTGCTTAAGATATTTGATTCTTTCCAGGCTCTCTCATTATGAGCCAGTCACACACTGAAAGTTACACAGTGTCATATTTCTCAGCACGAGGAATCGTGGAAAGTATATATGCACCAACACTGGAAGTAAGTGAAACTTAAAACAAGGCAAAAACAGCAGGGAAATGAAAAAATTGGGAGGTTCTCTAATTTTATGATGCTGTCAAACATATTGCCCAATGAGAACTCTGTATATTATCAGAAAAATCAAGACTGAGAAGACAGAAGTAATTTTTTCATAGGGATAAATGCATTTATCCTTTCCACAGTTCACCCTCCATGTCAAGAGTACTTGATAATTTTCCAGAATGTTCTTCAGATAGATTTTTCTGTTTTAATACAATCACATTTTACCTCAGATTTAATTGTTCACGGTCCAACTTCTTGTATTCTAAATGAATACTTCATTAGCTTCAAGATAAAATCTCATTTCCCATGAATACTACCTCCAGAGTCAAAATTGAAGACATATGAATGCCATAAATGCTATAGTTTAGAGCAAAAGTCCATCTGATCCAAGAGTGTATAGTAGGAAATATTGCAAGAGAGTGGGCACTTTTCATGTTCTTCTGAAACATGGACTACTATTACATAAACATTCTTAAATTCCCTTAGAATGTGTCCAATATTCACCTGGGTGACAGGGCACATTGAAGAGAAATTAAAAGTGATCTTGGATATCTCATCATGAGCTATATATATATATATATAATAGAATTATCTCAAGCATTGCAATGATTCTTATCAGATTTTGAGGCAAGTTTTTAAAAGTTGCAAAAATTTATAAAACATAATGCTCCCAACTTTGTTTGGGAAAGATGTTCATAGAAGTTCTGATTGTTCCAGTTTGAGCTACACATGGGCTCTGTGGAGAACAAACCTGGTCATCGGGCAGATGGGTTGAAATCACACTCTTCAGTGTAGGACATATTGTATATTTACTCATTTATATACTTATTTCTTGTCTTTACACTCTAAAATGTACACATTGTGGTAAGGACTTTATCTGCCTTGTTCACTACTAGACATTATCTCCTGGCATACAGCAGGTGCTTCACAGCTACTGCTTAAAACAATAGATACACTGATTTTTCCACTGAGAAACTCAAGGTCTTTGCTTCTCTTACATCTTTTCTATTGCCAAGGTTTATTTCTATTTTCATTAGCATGTTCCTCCCATTCTACCTTGTAAATGAAAATTGGAAGTTGTCAGTAGCCACTTCACTTAGTGGATGAACTACATAGATCCTTCACTGGCACCTTGTTTTCTAGATCATGAGACATACTCACTACTCCCCGAGAGAAGCTTCTGATGGATGCCTGGACTCTACTATTTCCTTGGATGTATGTGAAGGAGGGGGCATCTTCTTCTTTATGAAGGACGTTCTCAGTTCAAATCATGGGTTTTGTATAACTGTAACTCTCACTATGACCTCCTGAGAGTCCCTGTTCTTGGTAACATGGGAGAGTTTTGTAGCCCTTTCTAAGATGTGGAATTCTTCTACTGATCTTTCAACCCAGAAAAAAAATTATTCCCTTTTGTTCCCTGTATTCAAAGTCTGCTACTTTAAATATTACTGCTTACTTATTTCAGGAAATATTTTGATAGTCCCAGTGCAGATCACTTTTCCATCATTCTATATGTCTCATTGAATCCTACGTGTACCTATCAAATGGTTATTTTTTTTCTTTTCAATAAAAAGAATGTTATTTAACTGTATTTCTCACATTATATCGGGATTTGTGAGGGAGAATGATACCCACTCATCTTTTATAAATGGACAACATCTAGGATCTCATGGAACTCAGATTCTAATGGGGTTTGATAAGTAGATAAATAAAGTTATAATTAAGAAATATAACAGATATTGAGAGGGATCCACAGAAAATGAAAATAAGGTAGAACAATAAAGCATGGTTTGTAAATGTGATCAGAAAGGTGGTATTTGAGCTCAGATCTGAATTAACCAGCTCTCTGAAGAGCCAGCAACAGGGTCTTTCAGGTACAGGGAACACTTCCTACCAGACCTTCAGGTACACACTTGGTGGTAGAGAAACTAAAAAAAAAAAAAAAGGCAGCCTGGCTAGTGCACCTCAGGTGAGAAGGAGAGTGAAGTAATGTGAAGAGGGTAAGAGGGACCAGATTATGCAGACTCCTGTATATCAAGACAGAATTTGAATTTATCCTGAATGAAGGGAAGCATCCTTAGGGTCCCATGACAAGGAATATGTAATCAGATTTGGTTTTTAATTCCCTCCCTCCTACCATGCATCCTGTCACTCCTTTCTCCTTTTTCTTCCTCCCTTCCTGTCTTCCTCCCCACTTCCTGTCTTCCTGTCTTCCTCCACCCCTCCCCTCTTCCTGTCCTTCCCTTCCACCTTTCGTCTCTTCCTTCCTCCTTCCCTTTTGCCCTCCCTTCTCCCTTTCTGTCTCCTACTCTTCCTCCCTACATTTCCTTCCTACTTTTATTTGTCTTTGTCTGTTTACTTTGTAAGCATTCTGACTGCTTTGTGGGGGATGGAATGGGCAGAAGGCTGTTGCAGGCTGCCTTCGTGTGCTTCCACTGGTTTCTGGCATATAGCAGCACTTAATGCAGTAAAAATATTGAAAGTCTAGAGGAACCAGATGATCTTATAAATACTGTTTAAACAACATCACATGAATATTTGTCTTCTTCACTCACCACAAGCCCTTTCAGCTACACCAAATATTAAAAATGACGTGCAATGTGTGCTATTCTGTGTGTTTTCCCACCACAAAATGCTCCAAGAGGACATGGATTTTTGTCTGCTTCGTGCAGTGGCATACCCTGGTGCCTGGGAAAGTTTGTGGCATGCAGTGGGGACTCAGTACATACTAATTGAATTCACAAGGAATTTTTTTTTCTTTATCTTTCTGAACCTTCTTTCCACTTGCTTCTGACAACTTCTCTACTTTACCAAATGGGGCTGAAGTGGTACAAAGGATTGGAAAACTATTGGAACTGTGTCCCTGCCTCCCATCCCAAGACAGTTCCTGATGATACTACCATCAAATCTTATGGTGCCCTTCATATTTGTATATTAAGATTCCCATCAGCTTAGGTAGCAAAGAAATGTGTTTATTTTGCATAGTGTTTGTTTTATTTCAATAATCATTATTTTTTCCTTTTTAAAAAGATTTTATTTATTTGAGAGACAGAGAAAGCGAGAGCAGGGAGGAGGAGAAGCACGATCCCCACTGAGCAGGGAGCCCAACCTGGGGCTCCATTCCAGGACCCTGGGATCAAGACCTGAGGCAAAGACAGACACTTAACCGACTGAGCCACCTAGGCGACCCACCATTGTTTTTTCTTTATTTTGACACCCTTTCCACAGATATCTCTCTTCTAGCCATTTTCTGAGATTCTTCTCTTAAACATTTTTTTTCTCCACTCCAGTTGAGGCCAATGGCTTCAAAATGCCTTAATTAGTTCCTTGTTTACACTAGGAAGCCCCTTCCAAAGATAGCAATCACAGAGAAAAACGAAAGGCTCATGGTTAATATGCTTTATTATATCTAGAGACTTGTTAGAAAATTTTCCGGTTAATGCTATAATTCTAACTTTAATCTTGGGCAACCAGCAAATTAACTGCCTATAAGATGTTTGCAGCTCAAGGGATATAACTGTAGTGATGTTTAGAGAGTTAAATTATTCCAGGAAGCTGTGTATTTAAGCAGTTAAGCCTTAAAGAGACTTATTTTCCAAAATAGTGACACCTGTAGTGTGCTTACTGTAATGCAGGGTATTATGTTCAAAATGAGTAGGTGTGTATGTATGTGTAGGATAGAGGAAGAAAATTAAAAAAATTGAAATGCAAGAAATATACATGTGGAAAAATATTCATGAATTAAATTTCTGTAATAATTGGTAGAAATTGAGGATGGAGTTATCAGTCTTTCAGGGTAGAATTAAGAGTTAACTTGGTGACAGTAAGTTAACAAGATGTGAATCATGAAGGACTCCCCAGGAGAACTGGTAGAAAACAAGTTTTTTTTTTTTTTAAGATTTATTTATTTATTTATTTATTTATTTATTTATTTGAGAGATAGAAGGAGAAATCATGTGTGTGAGCAGGGGTAGGGAAGGACAGAGCGAGAGGAAGAGAGGGAATCCTCAAGCATACTCCCCACTGAGCACAGAGCCCAAGGAAAGGCTGGATCTCAAGACCCTGAAATCATGACCTGAGCCAAAATCAAGAGTTGGATGCAAAACCGGCTGAGCCACCCAGATATCCCAGTAACCAGTTTTTGTAAGTCACATGGCTATACCATGGGATGTGCTGGAAGGTCCTTCTAGGTAGGCAGCAGGTGAGCAAAATCTGATGGAACTGAATACATGGAGCATGGGCAACAATCTGGGGAGAAGGCCTGGCCCATGCCAGCAGGGGGTCCTCTGTCTAAATCAGTAAGACCAAGAGACACATTTGGATTTGAGTTCAACTCAAGCTAAAGTCACTACTTGGGGTCACTGGGTTGGTAAAAGATGATGTAACCACGGAGGATTAATTCATCAGCACTGTTGAGATGCTCCCCTCCACACACATCCCCTAGAAGAATGCTAGAAATAGTTTTAGGGATAGTGAGGCAGGAAGAGCCAAGGGAGAGGTGTGAGCACTAGTCCAAGCAAACATCTGAATGATGAAGGTAGGAATGAAGGTAGGAATCCAGTCAGTCAGAATAATCCTAATTAGTGTGGATTGGGCAGAGAAACCACAGTTGATGCTTTAGCAGGTAGTCTAGGATTGAATTCTTTTCACTACAACTATCTTCTAAGGATATTTGTTTTGGAAACAGCAGACTATTTCCAGATCCCTTTCAGCAGTATGATGGAGCCCCACATAGCTGATCAGTTCTAACTCATGTCAGAATAGTGTGCTGCCTTTAATCATTATCATTTGCAGATGAGCAGGACTGCAGACACAGAGGTTGGCATCCGGGCAAAAGGTTGATATTTAATGAGCTAAGACACTGTTGTAGAAACCACAATAATTGAAGCTATAATCTCCTCTATGTCAGTGTTGAATTGTATTTCATGCTGTGAATACACTGCTATTTTATTCATTCTGCTGATGGACATTTGGCTTGTTTTTGTATTATTATTATTATTGAGAATAATACTCCTCTGAAGACTCTTTTTTATGCTTCCTTGTGCACATGTGAAATATTTTCTCCTAAGCTGGGAATCAAATTGCTGGCTGACACATTATGCCTATCTTTGCCTTATAGGAAAATGCTAGATTCTTTCCAAAGTGGTCATCTAATTTGTACTCCCAACAAAAGAGAGGCATGAGTTCCTATTGATCCACCTTCCTACCTATACTTAATAGGGACAGATCTTTAATTATTTTTTTCTAATCTAGGAAGTATGTAATAAATAGTATTTCATTATCATTTAATTTACATTCCCCTGGTTATTCTACCTACCTTATTATTATTAGCATGAAGATGAACAGCTTTTAATGTTTTTTAGTGTGTGTCATAAAGATATCCTCTGATATTTTATCTAAAATTTTCTAGATTTACCTTTCTTATTTGATCCTTTCACTCACCTATAATTTATATTTTTACTGACTTTCCATTTTCCAGAATACAATATCTCAAAGGATGAAACTTTAAAATTCAAAGATGATGTCAATAGCTTCTTATCAAATCTTCCAACTAATGCATCAGTCATTCCCACATTATGTGTACAAAATGGCATCTAGCCAAGTTTGATTGCTCATAGTGACAGGGAGCTCATCATTTCAACCATGATAAAGTTCTTCCTCAAAATTAACTGATATTTGTCTCTGTAATTCCCAGTAATTAACTAGAGTTTTTATTTGGGGGGAAACCCCAAAGAAGACCATGGTAAATTGCAAAAATGCCCCAATCTTTCACACTTCTCTGTGTCTACCTCCCTTGCATCTCTCCCCATAAAGGGATGGGAACTATTTCCTACCCCTTAAATCTGGGCTGATCTTGTGACTCACTCTGACGACAGAAAGCACCGGAAATAATGATATACCAATTTTGAGCCTTGGCATCAAGAGACTTTGCATACACTGTCACGCTATGAGAAGAAACCCAAACTAGCACTCTGGAAGATTAGAAATCACCTGGAGCCAGCCCAGAGCAGACCCAATAGCTAAGCGTTGACTCATGAAGAATTGCAGTGACGATCACCTGAAACCAGAACTGCCCATCTGAGACCAGCCTGAATTGACTGACAGAACTGAAAGTTAAATAAATGGTTTTAAGCCTCAGTAATATGAAGACAAATTCCTTTCAATGTGGCAATCTTTACACCTGTGCTGTAAAAAACAATTCTATGGTGACTTTATTCAGAAAAATACCATTTGATTCAATAGCATTACTTTCAAATTTGATAATACTAATGTGTATTCATGTCACCATGAATGTCTTTGAATGAATCATATAAATGTCAACTTTGCAATTTATGAATCGATGCTAACAGAAAATACCACAGTAATAATAAAAGTAAAATAGAATTCCACAGACGAGAGGCAAAGAACACATTCAAAAGCAGTCACATATACATTGAATTCATAGAACTATTTAAAGTAAAAGATCAGAAATGTCACAATTTATATGTAATTCCAAAACTAATCCTATGAGATAGGTAAAACTGTTACCACCCTTTTACACTGGTGTCAACTCAGGCCTAAAGAGATGAAATTATGCATACAAGTTCACTAAGGGGGTGCCTGGGTGACTCAGTCGGTTAAGTGCCTGCCATTGGCTCAGGTCATGATCCCAAAGTTCTGGGATCGAACCCCAGGTTGGGCTCCCAGCTCAGCGGGGAGACTACTTCTCCCATTGCCCTCCCCCTGTTCATGCTTTCTCTCTCTATCCCTCTCTCAAATAAATAAATAAAATCTTAAAAAAAAAAAAAAAAAAAACAGTTCGCTGATCTAGGAAGTGGGGCGAGCACGGATCAAATTCCAACTCTCTGATTCCAAAGCCCATGGTCTTTACTACTGTGCCAGAGGTTCTCAGCCCTGGCTGCACATTAGAATCATTTGGGTAGACTTAAAAATGCCAATTCCCAAACCCCTCCCTTCCCAGAAAAATCAAATCGGTTATCTCTGGAGATCTGCAGGGAAGTGGGCTGTTTTTGTTTTTTTTTTAACTCCTCAAATAGTTATAAAAATGAAAAGTTAGAGTTAAGCTCCATTGTATTATGCTTTGCACTTAACAGTGAAACCTCTAATCTTTAATAGAGCCTAACAGGTCCTGTATAGCATAATCCCTGCCCATCTCCAGGCTCATCTTGCACCATTTTTCTACCCACGGATTATTAGTATTAATTAAATACAGCTTTCATCTTTCAAGAATCATTAGCTGTGAGATGGATTTAGAATTCACACAAGGACCATTGAATCATGTTGATGCCACACTTGAATTTACCACAAACTTGCTTATGTAACCTCAAACAAGTCCTTTCATCCCACAAAGCCACAGTATCCTCATGGACCCAGTAAAGTTGGAGCTATTCCTTGTCCAAGACCTCACAGTATTTTAAAAGTGTAATAGGATTCTAAAAAGATTCTACAATTTATGGGAGTTTTTAATTGGCAATAGACTAGCAGCTTACTGCTGAAAGCAATCGAGCAAGAAGTCAAGAATCAGTGAATTTTCTGTATTTCACTGCCATCTATTGGATTTCATCTGTATCCAAAATCCTTTGTGGTTTTTTTTTTAAGTTTCTCATGTACAGATCAATTTACATTAAACATTCCTGTGTACTTTGGAGATAAAGGTATGTGCCCTTTTGAGTAAGATGAAATTTCCCTGTATTATTGAGAATAAGCCTATTGGAATGACGATTCTATTCAAGAAATATATCTAGGGACTTCCATTCTTACTCTCTATAATAGTTATAAGTCTCAATCAATACACAGGACTGAGATAAAAATGATAGGATTATTTTTTAAAATTCATACTAGTCAAAGATTTTCTCCCCCTGGATTGAACTGAAATGTGCCAATAAGGTATTCATATTATTGAGGTTATTAATAATTTAAGAGGACTTGGCAATATTGGTGGATAGGTTTTTATTTTGGAGAAAGATGTAGATAAAGGGCAAGAAATGTGAACATTGGAGGAGACCCAAATCTTGAGAAATCATTTTTGAAAAACATTACATACAGCTTTTCATACGTGCTAGTGTACTTCAATAACCATCTTCAAACAATGTGAGAGGTGTCATGCAGTAACTCAGCATCCCCTTTAGAAGATGTACGTTCACAACCCTCTCAGGAGCTTCCTGGGTATAATCTGAAAGCAGCCCCCAAACACAGAGGGCAGGGGAGATCAAAGGAAAAGAGGTAGTCCATTCCAGGTTGGTAGGTGGTAGTTTTAGTAATAGCAAAGGGAACTTACATATGACGCATGCCTTTGGTGGTGGCAGGATGAATGGATCCCTGTACTCACTCTCCAAATCTTAAAAGTTATAAAGAGGACATATTGGGCTCAGTCACATATACCATGCAGATGATTCAAGATCACATCACCATCTCAAGGCTGTGTCCTTAGAGCAGCCTCTGGGAGTGGGAAAGGCAAGTGGAATCCGCATTCCAAGGACAATGGAGCCAGTGAGGAGTCAGAGTGCCTGGCCCAGTTCATGGGTCCATTGACAGTCACGTCTTTTTTTCTTTTTTACCACATTCTCCAACAGAAGACAAACCAAAAATTTTAAAAATATATTTTCATTTTGTTGATGCACATTTAAAAAAAATTATGATACATTCTGAGGATAATTTATACTTAGTCAAGGGTATATTGTAGCTAATATTCAGCATCAACTCTCCCTGGTATTTTATTTAAAAATTCAAACATTAATTGAAAGACTTTTAGAGTGAACATTTATCCATAATGTAGATTTAATCATTAATATTTTACTACATTTGCCTTATCACATCTCCATCCCTCCTGCCAACATTAATCTATCTCATTTTTCTCATTCTGTTGATGCAGATATCAATACACTTGTGCCTAACTACTTTAGCATTCATGTCATTAGCTGGAGTTCAATTATTTGCTTAAAATTATATAAATTTAGATACAAAACGTACAAATATTAAGGCACTTTGCAAAGTTTTCACTAATGAATACACGTGGGTAATGCATTCCTGTCAAGATATAGAACGTTAAGATGATGGCAGAAAATTTCCTCACCTCTTTCCCAGTCTCCAATCTTTACTCCAGAAGAAACCACTCTTCTCATTTTTCCATCAAACATTGGTTATATAAAAATAAAAAAACATTGATTATATATTGTTTTCCAGACTTTCTTTTTTTAAAAGATTTTATTTATTTATTTTATAGAGAGAAAGAGGAAAAAGGACACAATTACGCAGAGTGTCAGGCAGAGAGCCCTCACTGACCAGATACCGATGCTGGACTCCATCCCAGGACCCCAGGATCATGACCTGAGCTGAAGGCAGACACTTAACCAGCTGAGCCACCCAAGCACCACGTTTTCTAGACTTTCACATGTAGACACGTAGCACACGCTCCTTATGTACTACTCATTTCACTTAGTGTGGTTTGGGCATTCATCCATTTTTGTTTTGTGTATCAGTAGTTGGTTCCCTTTTTATTGCTGAGTGCCATTCATTTGCAAGACTCTGTTAGTTTATATATTTTCCTGTTGATGGACACAAGTTGCTTTCAGTTTGAAGCTGTTTTAACTAGATCTGCTAAGACACACAAAACTTTTTGTGAAAATGTGGTTTTATTTTTCTTGAGTAAATATCTAGGAATGAAATTACTGGTTTTAGGGGAGGTATAATGTTGGTTTTATGAGCCATTGTCAGATTTTCCAAAAGTATTTGTATCATTTTATATCTCTACCAACAATGTACAAGAGTTCCAGTTTCCTTATAAAACATTGTCAACATTTGGTATTGTCATTCTTTTAAATTCTAGCCATTATTGTTGCTATGCAATGATATCTCATTGTGGTTTTAGCTTTAGATTCTTTGGTGTCTAATGATATTGAGCACTTAAGTATTTGTTGGTTATTGATTTATCTTCTTTTGTGAAGGGCGATTTAATCATTTACCCATTTTTATTTGGGATATTTATCTATTCTTAAGTGATATATATATAGTTCTTGGCCATGTATATATTTTATGGATATTTTGTCCTGAGGTATGGATTATGTATTTATTTTCTTAGGAACTGTTCTGATAAGCAGAAATTTAAAATGTTGATCGAATCTAATTTATCATCTTAAAATACTATTCTAAGAAAGAGTTAGAGTTTTCTGACTATTCCCTTACTTAGAATTTTGTACACTTTTGGTTTTTCATTTCAGCTTGAAGAACTCCTTTCAGTATTTCTTGAAAGGCAAGTCTAGTGGCAGTGAACTCCCTCAGCTTTTGTTTGCTTGGGAAAGCTTTTGTTTCTCCTTCATATCTGAAGGATAACATTACTGGATAGAGTATTCTTGGCTGGCTGTTTATCTTTCACTATTTTGAATATGTCATTCCACTCTCTCCTGGCCTCCAGAGTTTCTGCTGAGGAATCTGCTTATAGCCTAGCAGAAGTACTGTTGCAGGTTACTGGGTTCCCCCGATCCACCCAGCTGCCTTTAAAATTCTTTATCGTTGACTTTTGATAGTTCAAATATAATGTGTCTTGGAGAAGATCTTTTTTCTATTGGCTTCATGCACTTGTATATCTGGTTTCTTCCCCTGACATGGGATGTTCTCAGCTATTATTTCTTTAAATACCCACCTGTTCCCCCTTCTCTCTCTTCTCCTTCTGGTATACCCATTAATCTTACTTTGGCTCATGTGAGTGAGTCTGAGAGTTCTTGTAGGGCTTCTTCACTTTTTAAAAATCTTAGTTCTCTCTCCTATTCTACCTGAATCATTGCTATAGTCCTAGCATTGAGCTCCCCAATTCTCTTTTCCAGCTGATGTGCTCTATTTCCAAAGCATTCTAATGCACTCTTCAGCTCATTTATTGAGTTCTTTACCCCAAGAATTTCTGTAAGAATTTCAATCTCCTTAGTAAAATACTCCTTCTGTTCATTGACTTTATTCCTGAGGTCATTACATTGCCTTCCTGTGTTTTCTTATAACTTGTTGAATTTTCATGTAACAGCTACTTTGAATTCTTTATTAGTGAGATTACAATATTCCACATCTTTGGGTCTGCTTGATGGAAAATTGTCTTTTTCTTTTTGTGATACCACATTACTGTAATTTTTCATGGTGTTTGATGAAAAGAGACTGCTCCAGCATTTAAAGTCACCAATACTTTCTTTGTTAAAGGTATAAGACTTTGTTTATTTTGATTCTGACAGCTGATAAATAGGAGTCTTTGTTTTCTAGAAGGAGGCATTATAGTAACAAGTTTTTGATTTATTGTAATAGAGCTAACTTGCTAAGGTTGGGAGCCACACATTTAAGAAAAAAGAAAGCTAGTAGGAAAAAAAGGAGGGTATGGTAGCAGAGTAAGGGGAGTACCTAGCGCTTGGGGTTGAGGTGTGCCCACAGACTGGTAGGGGGATCATTGAGTAGGGAGATCTCGGAGGACCGTGGGTAGTCCTTTTGCAATGACCCTCCCCCCGCATAGGAGAGGCTTTCTTTCAGTTCCACTTGTGTGCGTATTTCACTCTCCTTTTCCTCCTCTGAGTCACTGCTGGGACTGATGTCACTACTCCCCATATCTTTCACTTGGCTTCTCTGCCCCTTTGCTATGTCTTCATCAATATATAGCATGTATATATTAAAATATATGTAGTAATATATATATATGTGATAGTATATATACTACATATATAGCAAATAGTAATAAATGTAATAAAATATGTGTAAGATGTTTATGGAGAAATCTATAAAATTTACTTAAGATCACTGATGTAAAACTTGTAAGAGAAGACTCAGTAGTATCCAGGTACCAATTCTTTCAAGTTCATTCAATACACATAAAAGTACAACACAATTTTTGTGTAAATGTAAAGGCTAATTTTAAAATTCATATTAGAACAGATGACCAAAAACCTCCAGCCAAATGCTGAAGTGGAAGTGCTTCCTCTATCAGAGAGTAAGTAAAGACCCTAAAAGCAATAGTAATTAAAACAGTGTGGTATTTGTGAAAGAATGGGCAAATAAACTGATGGAATAGAAAAGAAATTAATAAATAGGTTCATACATGTATGTCAAAGGTGACATTGTAAATTAGTGGAGACGGGTTAAAGGTATCAATACTTTCTAGTCATATTATATAATTGACTATGAAAAATAAACATTTTAAATGTTTAGGAAAATGTTGACAGATTTGTTTATAAATAAATATTTACTTATAAATATTTGAGATAGACCCCAAAGCACAAACCATAAAGGAGAAGATTGATAAATTGAGGGAGAAAAACCATGAGAGATTCTTAACTATAGGAAATAAACTGAGCATTGCCGGATGGGAGGTCGGTGGGTGAATGCAGTAACTGGGTGATGGGCATTAAGGAGGGCAAGTGATATGATGAGTAGTACTGGGTGTTATACACATCTGATGAATTGTTGAACACTACATCTGAGACTACTGTATGTTGGCTAATTGAATTTAGATTTTAAAAAGAGAGAAAAAAGAAATTTTGTGTATTTTTTTAAAAAAAGAAAGAGAATATTTTCTATTTTAATCAAGTCACTTTTAATTGCATTAAGAAGCAGTGCTCTTTTATTTTTGACTTAAATAATGAGTAAATAATGAAATCAGAGGCAAAAGCACATGCACTGCTAATAAGAAATCTCATAAGGCAAACTAAGGTCAAGTCTTTCAATAACTTGAGCAAATAGGCAGATGAATGGACCAGCTGTGCCTGAGGTGAAGCAAAGCAGCTGGCAGATGTGGGAACCGAACAGACTCTGAGAAGCACGTACATGAGCGATAGATCATTGAATGGACAAGACAACTCCTAAGTCAAACTTTACAAAAAAGGGTAGAAATGGTTATTAAATGCCCTCCTTATTTTGAAAAAAGTCTACTTATTTAGAAAGTAACTTCATCTAATTAATCCCATCAACTCCATATTTATTTGTCCAAATAAGGCCTTTTACCAGCTGATTCTAATTTTTCCTGTCTGCTGAACTTTCTTGGTTCTCCTACTGGGGGCACAGGAGATGACCCATTAGCCCATAAGTGTAAAAACATATTGTCCTTTTTTATTAGTTCCCCATTTTATTAGTTCCCGTTTTATTAGTTCCCCGTGTCACTGAAACCTTCTTACAGAACCCATTGATCATGTGATTACAGAGAGTGATCAGATGATTACTTCTATGAAGGCAGATGGGGGACTAGCAAAAATTTGCTGGGAGAGTTGCTACTGGTAGGTTGATTAAAAAACAAACACAAAACAAAACAACAACAAAAGAACAGTTTACCAATCCTTCTCTCTGTCTGTCATTGTCATCATCAGAGCAGTTTTTTCTTGTGAAATTCTGAAAAGTATAAAGCTTATTCCCAGGACTTCAGTCATCACTCTGAAAAGTTGAGAGCTCCCATTTAAAACAATTATTAGTAAATGAAGGTAAAAAATAAACTCTATGAGTCATGTATACCCTCCTGCTGTTTAAAGTTGAAACAGGAACTCATAAACTTTCTGCCAAAGAAAATAACATTGGCATGAATGATGTTTTTACACTTGTGTCACTGCATGAATGTCCTTCTGTAATTTTCAGATTATAAAATCTTTGCAAGGGACTACAGAACTCAGTGAATTCATAAATGTTGGCAGTAATGCAAAACAAATTGGTTTGTTGCATCTGTAGCAAAGTCCTGTGAATTACCTGGAATTATCTTCATTTGATTGGAATCAGCCAACTAATCAGGCTATCCTTTTATTTTTATTCTCATCTTCTTTCAAAGGGCCTTGGCCAAGACCTAACAAACTCACACCACCCCAGCTTGTTAAGGATTTATGCTTTGGTTATGATGATTCAAAATTAGATTGTTTATTCCATTACAAGTAAGCACACTCTGTCTGGAGTCATCAGTAGTCCCTAATCCAGTAAGGAGGCATGATCTCCAGACTATACTTACTACTGTGAAATTATCCATGTACAATATGCCCATAGAGCTTAATTTTTTGGTACTCTTCTCTTCTTCATCTGTATTCTCCACCTTGGTGATCTCATCACATATAAATGATATTAAATCTCACCTATATTCTAACAAGCTCAGAATTTATATCTCTACCCTAGAACTCTCTCCTGAACTTCTGATTTATTAATCCACCTGCCACCACTTGATGTGAATCTGAAATTTAATATTTCTACAACTAAGCTTCTAATATTTCCCCTAAAACTGCTCTAACTTCACCTCCCTACTCTCAGTTGACCCCATCATTGAAGTTGTTCATAACAGAAACCTTGGTCTTCTATTGAACCTCTTTTCCACACACCCTACTTCCAAACCACCAGGAAAATCTCTTGGCTCTACCATTAAAATATACCCCAAATCTGACCACTGTTGGTAAACTTTTGCAAGTCATCACTTCTACAACTTGGTTTTCTACAGTTCCTTCCTACTGTATCCCTTAGCTTCTGTCTCTGTCTACCTACAGTCCTTTTTGGCATAGCTCTCAGAGTGGACCTTTTCGTATCTAAGCCTTATCATATTAACTTTTTTCAGAAAGCTACATCATCTTTTCATTTCACTCAGGGTAAAGCCAAAGTCTGACAAAGGCTCACAGGGCCCTCATGATATAGTCTCTCTTAATTTCTTTTGTCATGTGTTACCACCTTTTCCTCTTGATATTGCTCCAGGTATGTTTTCTCTCAGGACCTTTCCTCCAGTTGTTCCTAATGCCTGTGCAGAGTCCCTTTCCCCCAAATGTCCATTAGATTGATCTGTCACCTCAAGTTCTTTGCTGAAATCTCATCTTCTCAGTGAAATCCACCTTATTTGCCTATTAAATATCACTTCCTCCATGATCAGTACAGATAGCCTTCCTTTACATTTTTTCATGGAATGTCATATAATTCACTATTTATTATATTATTTAATACTTGCATAATTTCTTCTAGGGTATAATGTTTTGAGAGTAGTTAAGTTTATCTGTTTCATTCACTAATATATCTCTAGATAACTAAAATAGTACCCAGTATATGGTACAGACTCAGTAATTATTTGATAAATAAATGAGTAAATAGTTCTCTATATCCTGGTGCTCTCAATAAAGTAAATATTTCTATCACAAATTCCGTAGATAGTCTGACTCTATCATTGTCTAAATATCCAGCAGCCCATCCCTTAATCCTCAATCTCCCTCAAGTAGATATTCATTAATGGAGAATAATTACAAATGAATATATAATTAGGATTAGACACTGGAAAGAGAATGTCTGGAGAAGTACTAGTTGTTGAATAGTACAGGAGGCCACCTTACTTGCACACACATGGATATAATTTGAGAAGTCTTGTGTAGAGTCTTTGACCAAAACTATCTCCTTTTCCATTTTATAATATCAAATATTATATTTACTCATCTTTTTTGTCTATTTCAACACACATTTATTTTGTTTCTTATATGTCACATTCATGCCACCTACTGACATATAGTCCTACTTTTTTCAGACTAGCTATGTGACCCAATGAAGGAAAAAAATCAACAAGAATACGCTGTTATATGGCAGGTGCTTTGATATCTCAATTAATCCTCACCACAGACCATGGAGATTTTCTTTTTTTTTTTTTTTTTTTTTTTAAAGGTTCATTTTTTTTTTTTAATTTTTTTTTAATTTTTATTTATTTATGATAGTCACACAGAGAGAGGGAGAGAGAGGCAGAGACACAGGCAGAGGGAGAAGCAGGCTCCATGCACCAGGAGCCCGATGTGGGATTCGATCCTAGGTCTCCAGGATCGTGCCCTGGGCCAAAGGCAGGCGCCAAACCGCTGCGCCACCCAGGGATCCCGAGATTTTCTTTATTTTGCCTATTTTATGAGAGGGAAAGTAAGGTAGACAAGCAGCTAGTAAGTAGGTGGATTGCTATGATGAAACGTCTGACTCCAAGAGCAAAAAGTGTCAGGTATGCTCGACTACTACCCTTCCCATTCTACCACCTAATTCCTTTCTCACTCCTTTTGGAATAATGTTGCAATAGAAAGTAACAAATGGTTACTCTGTTCTATTCAGCAATTTTATATCAATCACACTAACAATAAAATCTTTCATGAAATGTTGTATTTGTTAACTCTTTGGTACTCTTTGTTTTCTCACTATCATTAATAACTCATCCTCTAGGAGAATTCACACTAAGGTGAATATTACCTCATGCATGATTCAAAACACATCAGAGAATGTAAAAAAATAGATTATTATAGTACCTCAGATAGATATATATTTCCTTCAAATTTGGGGATATACACTTCAAATACCAGCCTGTCCTGAAATGAGAAAAAGAACCAAAGCCAAGTAAAATTTGTGATCAAAATAAAAATCTACAGTGGAAGTTTCAAAAGGAAAAATAGCTCTTTATATTAATGAATAACACACTAGAAATAATCAATAGATGGCGTTCTTCAAAATTTAAGTTATAAAAAGATAAATTATAAAGCTGATTATCTTATCAGTTTCCAGAAACTTCCTTAGTCATGTCTGAGTGACAGTGAATTCCTCCCAACTCTTCAGGGAAATGGAAAAAAAAAAAAAAGACCCACATTGATTGTTGAACTTGAAAATATTTTAAAGTATGTATTAAGTACTGTACACTTTGTCTAAATAACAAATCCTCCATACACTTTCTCTAAGTCCTGCACACTCTCTTCTAAGGCTTAAGCAAGTATTTTGTGCAGTCATCCAAATAATTATAGGGCATCTCTTAAACATTTCTTATTTTTGCTTTCTAACATTAACATAAACATAAACTTTGAATCAAATGATTCTAAATATTAGGAAAAATGCCTTATAATTTTTCCTACCTTTGCCAGTATTTTTACCAATCTGTAACTATATGAGATGGTTGTATTAGCTAACATTTTCCGGAATGATGGTTTTAGAGTGATATAGGGGAGCTGTAGCTTCTGCTGACTGCTGTGCATTTACCAAACCCCTTATCCTTTTCAGTACCCAACTAGACTATATTTTCCATCTAACTTTGTAGTCAGGCGAGACCATATAAATAGATGGGATGTGGGCAGAAATAATAGACATCATTCCCAGACCTGTTCCCTAAAAACTTCCCCAGTGATCTTCCTTTTTCCTTCTCTTTTCTCATCTGAGGCTAGAAGAAAAAGTTTGATTCCTTAGTGGATGTTGAGGCAAAAAAAAAAAAGGAAGATTCTAATTCTCGTGTTACCCCTTAAAGGAGCTACCTAGTAGAACTGTCAGACTGAGAACTTCTCTTAGGTAAGTCACTAAAATCTGGGGACTGTTTGTTACAGTAATTACCTTATCTTTATTATTACACTATTATTTTAAAGGGAGTGATATTAATCCAAACTCCTAAACAATCTTGGTTCTGAGTTTGAAATGGAGTTTTCTAAATCATCCTCTGATTCCCGTTATATTAATACCTTTATAAATCTAAAATAAACCTGAAGATTTATGAAATAACTTTTAAAATATATCAGGATTATCATATAATTTTTTCAACTGCCTTGTTTGTAATGAAAATGCCCATCAACTAACTACTCAATGTTAAATCACACTGAATTCTTAGAATAAAATTTACCTGACCATACTGAATGATTATATTAATATATTGCTAAATTCAATTTGCTAAATTTTATTTTAGATTTTGAGTCACAAATGATCAGTAATATTGATGTATTGTTTTTAATTTTTCCATTTTTCCATTTTTCCTTATTTTTCTACTAATTTTTTGTAAACTTTGAGGTATTTCTATAATGTTTTTTAGGCTTGTGTTAGCTTTATACGTGTCTTCAGGTAAAAATAATTCTTTTTGTGGATCATTTTAAATAGAATATGTATTCTTATCACATGAAATTTTGAAAGAATTTTACATTAAAGTCATCCTGTGCCAGTGTTTTCTCTGGGGGTAGAGTAGTGTTATTTGGCAACCATCTTAGTTCCTCTCATGATCACTTGCTATTCAAATATTCTACCTCTGGTCAATTTTAAACCCTTGTGATTCCTCTGAAAAATATCCATTTTTGTAATTAAGGCATTCATTTGTCAATTCTACTGGTTTTTTTCCCTTCAGTTTTTGAATTTATGAATTGAAATCAAAATAATTCCATGGCCAGGTCTCAATTATATGCTCAAAATCATTAAAAATAACATATTCTAAACTAACCGTATTTAGACTTCTTTTTTCCCAAATGAGACAATCATAAAAATAGTATTCATTTGGACATTCCTCATAACAAGCTGACTCCTACTCTTCTTGTCTCATCCCTCACAATGATGCAATAATAAACAGAGCTTGAAAATTTTCCTAATCACTGATGGAGCAGTCAATAACTAGAGTTACATTTCACATGGATATGAGAGAATTGATGTTAATAGAGCAGTACGTATTCTGAAAGTCAAATACTCATCAACTTAGTAGATGCTCACCAAGTATTTATCAAATAAGTAAATGAATGGGGGTAAATCACAGTTACCCATGTTCTCTTGGATATTTCAGCAGGCTGGTTGAAAATTGTAGAATAAAGTGATTTCAGTTGGTAAATTTCAAATTATATTAAAAAGTGACAAAAGATGGTTCGTATGGAATATGTAAGTTCTATAGTATAAGGTCAGCTTAAATGGAAAAAGTCTACCATTAAATTCTGTCTAAAACCTGGGATTTGTTAGATAAGAGTATATTAACTTCATTTTTTCCAATTATCAGATGTGGTCTTCATATATTTATTGGATATTTTGTTATTCACAAAGTATAGTTTTTCAAAATACCTCCTTTTTTTTTTTTTTACATTTTTAAAAATTCAAATTAAATTTGTCAACATATAGTATAGTACCTTCCTCATTGCCTGGCATTCATTTACCCCATCCCCCATCCACCTTTCTTTTTGTTGATTTCCTCATATCCAGATTCAAAAAGTCAATAGATTTACTAATTCTTGGTTGTCTTAAAAAGACAGCTACTACAAAATAGTTTTAGATGTGCAGAAAAGTTGCAAAGATAGTAGATACGATACCCACATACCCTGCACTCAGCTTCCCCTAATGGTGACAATTTTACACACTCAGGGCACATTTGTCAAAACTAAAAAAATCATTGGTATGACACTATTAACAAAACTACAAATTTTATTTGAATTTCACCAGTTTTCCTCTCATGTCCTTTTTTCTGTTCTAGGATTTTATCAAGGGCACCATGTTGCATTTACTCACCATATCTCCTTATTCTTCTGTGATCTGTGACAGTTTGTTTTTTCTTGCTTTCTTATGATTTTGAGAGTTTCAAAGAGTGCTGGTTAGGTAGTTTGTAGGATGTCTTTGTATTTGTGTTTGTCTCATGTTTTCTAATTACTAATTTTGTTACTTAAATTGTCCTACTTTTGGCAATTTGGAGTTCTTTTGGTTTGACTCCTATGTTCTTTTTTTCATGTTCCTACCTCTATTTCGTTATTATTGTTTTGTAGTTTTTTGAGGAAAATGCTGCCTTACTTTTCTGGCAAAAAGAATGCTCCAAGTTCATCTTACATATATCATGTCTCACCCTTTGAAGAAAAGGCATTTCTCCAAGAAACTCTGGTTCTTTTTGTTGGGTAATATTATTTAGAAAATGAGATCTATGATTAAAGACATTTTTTTAAATTAACATTTTATTTAAGAATAGTTTCAGATTAAAAATTATAGATAGTAATTGGAAGATTGTAACATAAAAAATTGAAGATAGTAAGAATTCCCATATACCTCATGCTATTAATATCTCATATTAGGAAGCTATGTTTGTTACAATCAGTAGACACATACTGACACATTATTATCAACTAAAACATAACACTGATTTTCTGTGTTTTTACCTAATGTCCTTTTTCTGTTCCAAATTTCCATCTGGGATATCGCAATACAGTTAGCACCATGTCTTCTTAGGCTTGTTACTTAGGCTGTGACAGTTTCTCAGACTTCCTTTATTTTCAATTACCTTCACAGACATGAGGAATCATGGTCAGATCTTTTGTAGAATGTCCTTAATGAAGATCTGTCTGGATCTATCTGGTGTTTCTCATGATTCGACAGTAGTTTTGTCATTTGGGGAGGAAGATCACAGAGGTAAAGTACCATTTTCATCACATCATATCAAATGTTCACACTCTCAACATGATTTATCACTGTAAATACTGACCTTGATTACCTGATTGAAGTAATATTTGTCAGGTTTCTCCACTTGTAAAGTTATTTTTTTATGCTTCCTTCCATTCTGTATGCTTTAGAAGATAGTCATGGTGCACAAGTCCATTCTTAAGGGTGGGGAGTTATGCTCCACTATGAGGGCAGATAGCTATAGTAATTACCTGGATTTTTCTGCTAGAAAGACTGTTTATTCTTCCCCATTTATTGACTTATTCATGTATTAATATCAATATGGACTCATGGATATTTTACGTTATATCTCTATCTCCACTTAGTTATATCAAGTTCTTCTTTATTTCTTGTTCAAATTGTTTTAGTTTTGCAATATGATTCCTAGGAATAAATCTAATTAAAGATTTTAAAAGCCTTGAACTCTGAAAATTATAAAACACTGATGAAAGAAATTGAAGATGACACAAAGAAATGGAAAGACATTCCATGCTCATGGATTGGAAGAATGAATATTGTTAAAATGTCTATACTACCCAAAGCAATCTACACACTTAATGCAATCTCTATCAAAATTTCCAACAGCGTTTTTCACAGAGCAGAAACACACAATACTAAAATTTGCCTGGAGCCACAAAAGACCTTGAGTAGTCAAAGCAACCTTGAAAAAAAATCAAATCTGGAGGCATCACAATTCAGGATTTCAAGT
The DNA here is from genome assembly GCF_003254725.2 of Canis lupus dingo. NCBI lineage: Eukaryota > Metazoa > Chordata > Mammalia > Carnivora > Canidae > Canis > Canis lupus. The sequence continues at coordinate 23,510,748 of NC_064271.1, forward strand.
TATATTACAAAGCTGTAGTGATCAAAACAGTATGATACTGGTACAAAAATAGACACAGACATCAATAAAATAAAATGGAAAACCCAGAAATGAACCCATAACTAAATGGTCAGTTAATCTTTCACAAAGCAGGAATGAATATCCAGTGGAAAAAGGAATGTCTCTTCTTCAACAAATGGTGTTGGGAAAACTGGACAGTGATATGGAAAAGAATAAAACTAGAGCCATTTTCTTACACCATACACAAAAATAAATTCAAAGTGGATGAAAGTCCCATACGTGAAATAGGAAACCATCAAAATAATTTAATTAAAAATATTTCATCAAAAATCATTTAATTAGACTTTATAGATTTTCTTTATATGAAACCAAACTGATATCTGGGAAATTCACATATTTTGATGTAATATTGTCAGGTTTTTAGTTTTGAAAATAACTAGAAGTTTATGTAAGTTACCATGTCATGATTATCTATATCAAATACAGAATTTTCAAATTAAATATAATAGAGATAAAAATTAATTTTAAAAGTAGAAAAATGTGATGTAATATAAGAGTTCACTTTGTAGAACCATCCTCCACAATAAGGAATTTTTCCAGATCATGCATATCTTTCAAAAGTCTTCTTAGGCTTCAACAATGAAAAATGTGATTTTAATTATGTGAGCTGAAATCTTTCTTCTTGATAAAAACAGGAATTTTTGTTTGGTTTTAGTATATTCTGAATTTTCTGGAGATGCAACGACTATGTAAAATGCGGGAGGGTTTTGTTCAGAATTTAGGGAAGATTTGTTTACCTTTTTACCATGTTTTTGTGTGAAGTGATAGCTTGCCCTTTTTTTTTAATTGCCAGTGTGTATCTCATATAATCTAATTTTAACCTGAAAATATAATGTTTAAAAGCAGCAAGCAGAAATAGAAGGAAAATAATGTATAATAAAACTATGCATTTGTATTGTTAAAACTCCTAGTTGACTACACTGGGAGACAAGATGATGATGGCTGAACATAATTATAATAAAACATTTGGAAAGAAGAGATAAAGACAATTAGAAGAAATAGGAAACTGTTAGGACAAATAATAACAAACCAGAGTAATTTGTGTGTAATAAGAAGGTGGAAATAACCATAATTGAAGTAAGTATATTGTGCCAAAAAACATTACTAACTGTTGAAGGGAAGAAATAAGGAAGTACTTGCAAATAAACTGAACTTTATTTTTAAATGTAGCATCAAACTAATTCCTAATGACTTTTCATAAATAAAAGAGAAAACGTTGCTCCTGGGGCACCTGGGTGGCCCAGGGGTTGAATGTGTGCCTTTGGCTCAAGTCATGATCCTGCCATCCCGGGATCGAGTCCCACACAGGCTCACCTCTAGGAGCTTGCTTCTCCCTTTGTCTATGTCTCTGCCTGTCTCTGTCTCTCTCATGAATAAAGAAATAAAATCTTAAAAAAAAAAAAAGAAAGAAAGAAACCATTGCTCCTGTTTAAAACCGCACCATATGTTAAGGCAACCATTCAGTCTCTATTGTTTAAAAGTAGCCTAAAAACTGTCTTTCAATTTTGATAGGAAACAGCCCTTAGGAACAGAGATAAAATAATGAAGATTCTATACCAAAGTGATATCTCAAACCTCAAATCATAGAAGATTTAAAAAGAATAAACAACATGTGAACTGTACAGCATAGGGAATACAGTCAATGGTATTGTAATGGGCTACAGTGACCAATGGTAGCTATGCTTGTGGTGAGCAGAGCTAACGTAGAGACTTGTTCAATCACTATGTAATTTGTACACTCTTGTTTCTCTCTCCCTCTCTCTCTCCCCCTTTCTCTCTCTCCTCTTCTCTTTCTCTTTCTTTTTCTTAAGAAACACGGCCACAAATAGTGGTAAGTTCTTAACCCAAGTTGAAAAGGCAAATTAACATGTACATGTAGTAAATGTAGCCGATTTGAAGAAACTGTTATTGTAGCACCTGGAAGGAGAGACATGTTTTATTTACAGAACTACTTTGAGAGACCACTTTGAATAAGAACATTCATGGTTGCCTAGTATCCAGGCCAGTGACCACACCAGACCAGGGACATCTTCCCCACCCCCAAACCATGAAACTAAGTAATTCCCCAAACTTCAAACCCTAACGCATTTCAAGAATGGTCCTCTAGAGGGCACCAGCCTTCTCACTACTTTAGATCAAGGTTGGGGAAGACCAAGAAGACATCACTACTATTACAAGTTCATTATTCTCCTGATAGTTCCTTTGATCACCTTTATTTTCCCCAAGGTGGTCTTCTACTCTGTTGCACCCCTTTCACTTATTGCTCTCCGGGTTCCTCTCCTATTTCTCAGCACACAGCAAATTTCAAATCTGGTGCTTCTTTGCAAACTAAATCCTCAGGGCTATAGCTTTTCCTCCTCCAAAGGAGCCTCTTGAGATATTTTCCTGAGTAACTCTTACCTCTTGATAACAAGTGGTAAAGTAAAAAAAAAAAAAAAGTCTCTTTTCTACTATGTTACATGTTTATTAGGCTTTTTAATAACTTATAAAAATAAAACTATTCATCATTTATAGTCTTGATTCTCCGAAAAAAATTACAAATTCCAAATCAATGATTTACAAATTGACTTTAGACACAATCCACTCATAAATGAATGACTCTCAGAAATAACGAACAAACAAGACAGACAAAGAAAAGGATAAATTTTCATTTTTATCCTTTATTCCAAAGTGTCTGGTTTGCTTTTCTCTGGCTATAACATGCTCTGTCACATTTATACCCAGTCCCTAATCTGCCCTGCTGATCAAGAGGCAAAATTAAATAAATACAATCTCAGGGGAAAGTGAGTTTTGGTAATATCTTCTTTTGGACCTCCTCATAAAGAATCAGAAAAACATATTTTTGCTTCAGTGCTTTCCTTTCTTATCCACCCTCGCTACAATATAGTGCTTATGAAACATCTCAAGTTTTAATTTGAATTGTAATTGTATGCGAGAGTAATGGTCAGCAGCATACTTAAGTGTTTTTAGGCTAAAAAATGTTCATTGTTTACCAAGGGCAAGAGAACTTCACTTTAGCCCTCAGAGATCCTATTTTAAAGCTACCTTTTAAGGTTTCAGTTTGGGGACTCTATTAATTATAATTGTTTTTAAATAGTTTATAGTAACTTTTATTTCTTTGAACAATTAAAACTACTGCAAACCGTGTGCCACACGTTCATATTTTATGTTTCAAATATATTGATTTGCCAGAAGAGGGAGCAATCTATCTAGTCTCCACTTGATCTGTCCACCTTCCTATAATTTATACCAACATGGAACCTTTGAAAGCTAGCTACAGTTTTATCTGGACCTGTTTTGGAACCTTAAATTTTAATGTCCTTAAAAGGTAAGAAAATTAGAGTTTCTAAATTATAATAAGAAACTTCAATAAATTTCGAGGAACAAATCATTTTTTAATTACCTTCCTTTCCTGAAAAAATTAAATAAGCTATTGACACAGTTAGGATGGAACCACAGAGAAAGAGAATGCCAAAAGATAGTTTAATGGCCTTGAGATAGTTATTGCTATCCATCTTTCTTCCATTGCATCAATGTCATTTTTTACTATTTAACCAATGACAGATTAAGTGGTGTGAGATAATGCTTTTGATCTTTTACTTCTTGTTTTTTAATATCTTAATAAATATAACATGTGGAAATGGATTCATGGCCAATATAAAATTACCTTAGACCAGCCATTTGAAGACTGGAGGAAAGGGATGATATCAGATATAAATTTTCATTGTTTTCACTTTTTATTACCAATGATATATTCAACATATTGTCTTAGATGACCTTGCCCAAAAATGTGTCAAAGATTGTTTTTCAATTTAAATGATGAGAAAAATACTTATGTCAGCCTGATTTGCCTCATGACTAAACTAGCCATGATAGATAAGATGCTTTTGAAGATTATTACATTTCTCTGTATATGTCCTTTAAATAACAAATCGCTTATCCATATTAACTATTAGAATTATGGAAAATATATGAAATATGAAATCATGAACATACAGGTGTAAAATAAAATGCACCTGTTAGATTTAAGTACAGGAATGATTTTTTCAGAGGCTACCATGAAAGAAGGTAAATTTTGGTGACTCTGTTATCCACATGCTATCAACCCGAGGCCCATGAGTCAGAAGAATCAATGTATCCTTCAAAGCTGGTCACCCTGCTCCTCTGCCCAGAAGAACCAAGAGATTTACCATATTTCTTAATCTGTTCTTCACTGTCTCTGTTGAGCAAAAAGGCACTACTCAACTCATTCGGTCTTGGAGAGAGTCTTGGGAAGAGTGGATGCAATCCAAGGGTGTTACTGGAATTAGGGCTTCACAGGGCCAGGTTAGTATGAGCATGGTTGTGGTTTGGTTTTAAAGTTTTTTTTTTTTTTTTCTTTTTCTTTCTTTTTTTTTCTTTTTCGTTTTCTTCTTCTTTTTTTTTTTTTCTTGTTGCCTTGTGAAGCTGTCCCTAGTTGAACCTCCGGTTCTTGGTTCTTTCTCCCTTGTAGCCTAGATGGAAAGGCAAAAGAGAGCTGCATCTCACATCAATCCCTATTTTCCTTTATGCCAAATGTGTCTTCTAGCTATAACAACATGTATGTTATGTCGCTTGGCAGTGATAACCCAGGTGGACAGAGATTCTGTAAACCACCAAGATTCCATGTAGCACATGGAAGGAAACATTAATGGCGACCCAATAGGCAATCGAATTCACATGTGTTGCATTCCAATCTTTCCTTCAGCACACAGTTTGGTAACACAGAGCTTTAATAGTGCCAGTTAGACTTTTCAAGCCTGAGTGGTGAAGCATCTACCTAATCCATTATCATGGAGTACTAAAATTCTCTCCAAAGATAACAAAAAGCCATTTCTGTCAGGCTAAGTTACTTTAAACATCAATGAAATGGCATTCTGATTTTAATTTCTTTAACAGTGAAAGAGCATGAGCTTTGGCAGGAAGGTGGTGTTCTTTTTACAATTTCCACTGGAGAGCAGACTTGGAGTTCTGGCCAGTTTTCAGGGAGGATTGACAACTAGGATTATTATAATGGCAATAAGAACTAACAGGACTGGGAGGGATGCTCCTCCTCTCCCTAACCATTAGTTACTAACATCCTGATTTTACACTCCATGGTGTATCTTGGTGGGCAGAGGGCAAGCTGAACAAAGATTAACTGAAGCTGATGAAGATAATGCTTCATGATGCATCACTTGCATCATTCTGCCCTCGCAGAATCTCAAGAAATACATTCACGTGGTATTATATTTTTGTAAAATTTGCAAAATACTGTATTTTTATGACAGCTTGTTAAGAACTCCCCTTTATCACACTTTTTAAAGGGTTGATGTTGAAGTGTTCCCCGGACTGTTGGGAAAATAGGAGTTGAGTTAGACAGTTACCTATTCAGTTTAGAATATATTCATGTGATTCACAGTCTCTTCTAGATATGGTTGTTATTACAACCAGCTTACAACAAGCTGTCTGCATTGGAAATGGCTTCTTTGATCAACCATGCTGGAAGAAAAACTAAATACCTTTCCATTGTCCCTTTAGAAAATATTACAAGACATGAAACTAAGGTAACATTGTGTATCAACCATACGTCAATGATAAAAAAAAGAAATACCACAAGACTATTGCCTTTGAAAAGGCAATCAAAGACTATGCATCCAAAGACTCAAAGGTTATATATTATAGAAGTGTTTCATATGGTAATTGATAAATATACTATGTTCTCTTTCTAATTTTATATTAGATATTAGTATGGTTTGTTGGTTTTTTAAAACTTGCACTTTGCTGCGAATTCTAATTTATTTTTCATTTTAAATAATAGTCATTGTTGAATTTTGTTGTTTCATAATTTTGTTTTCTCTTTCTTAAAGAGAGCCCCGAGATTTTTCTAAGTTGATAGATTTGTCAACAAAAGCTCAGGCTCTGACTCAAAGGACAAGTAGATTCCTGATTATACCCGATGAAATTAATTGCTTCTTGTCAGAACGTGGGCACCTTCCATCATGCATCTGCTACACATAGGAACTTTTATCCTGACCTTCATAAACTTTATGGACTTCCTAATCTTTCCGCATTTTATCCTGAGTATTTAAGGAAGAAAACAAAGAAATATATGATATGCATATCCTCCCAGTCCTGCTTTTCCCTCTGTCCTGGGAGTCTATTGAGATCCCAACAAGACAGCCTCCTCCGTGTTCTCCTATTTACTTTCTAAATGAATGGCTTTTAGCAACAAGCCCAAATATATCCACCTGAGATCCTTTACTCCTTTATATGAGAGCTGCCAGTTATGACTGACTTCTAGGTTCTTGTGTGGACTAGTCAACATCACAACAAATATTTATCGAATGGTATCTATGTGCAAACACTGGGCTAGGTAATGGAAATTTGGGGGTTGCTAAGTTCTAAGCAGAAGAAATTGTTTCATTTTCTAAAGGAAATTGTCCCTCTCTTTGCATTGATAAAATACATTATATTTAGCATTACATTTGACCCACACAACTCTTTGCAGTAGGTGTTATTGCATCTTTTTTTTAAGAGATGAGTAGAGAAGTCTCAGAGAGCCTCTGAGAGTTTATGTGACTCTCCTGAGGTCATGCTGCTCATAAAGGGCAGAGTTTGGATTAGACCTCCTGGACCACATAGCCTTCCCTCTGTGCTACAGATGATGCCAGTGTGTCCCCTCGTTTAGTTGGTCATAGCTCGTAGAATGCTTTGCCAGACTTTTTTTTGAGCCATATCAAATGTAGGTTCTAATTATGCCTTCCTCAATTGCTAGCTTAAAGCAAATAAATTAATATCTTGCAGTTTCTGTTTCCTTCTACATTAAGTGGAATAATAATAATAATCTCAACTTGCTATGAGCATTTATAGAGATACTAAGAGCACAAGTTGTGGGATGAGACTGTTAAAGGACAGAGGTGAGGACACACCAGAAGGCACACAATCTAATAATGATCCTCTTGGCTCCAATTTCTGTCTGTTTCTGTCTTTGTCTATCTCTTTCAACTAAAAAGATAACATGGGTAGCCCAGGTGGCTCAGCATTTAGCGCTGCCTTCAGCCCAGGGCGTGATCCTGGAGACCCTGGATCGAGTCCCACGTCAGGCTCCTTGCATGGAGCTTGCTTCTCCCTCTGCCTGTGTCTCTGCCTCTCTCTCTCTGTCTCTGTGTGTCTCTCATGAATACATAAATAAAATCTTAAAAAAAAAAAAGATAACAAACAGTTACAGACATACCTTTTTTGGAACTGTATTCCCTGATTGCATTCCTCTATCATTATTCCTAAAGGCATTCTCTACTCTATGCTATTATGTGTCATTCCTATGCATGTTTTATAAGTTTTTTAAAGATTTTTATTTATTTATTTATTTATGAGAGACACACACAGAGAGGCAGAGACATAGCCAAAGGGAGAAGCAGGCTCCATGCAGGAAGCCCAATGTGGGACTGGATCCCAGAACCCTGGGATCATGACCTAAGCCAAAGGCAGACGCTCAACCACTGAGCCACCCAGGTGCCTCGCATGTTTTATACTTTTTTAAAGTTTTAATTTTAATTCCAGTAGTTAATATACAGTGCGATATTAATTTCAGGTGTACGATATAGTGAATCAACCCTTCTATACATCACCCAGTGCTCATCAGGACAAGTGTACTCCTTAATCTCCATCACCTACTTAACCCATCTCCCCCATTCACCACCCCTCTGGTGACCATCTGTTTGTTTTCTATTAGAGTCTGTTTCTTGATTTGACTTTCTCTCTTATTATTTTCCTTTTGCTTGTCTGTTTTGTTTCTTAAATTCTACATGAGTGAAATTAGATAGTATTTGCCTTTCTCTGACTTGACTCTCTAGCTCCACCCATGTTGTTGCAAATGGGAATATTTCATTCTTTTTTATCACTAAGTAGTACTTACATGTTTTATAATTTATCCATATGTAAATTTGTGTTAGTAGTAGTATGTCCTTAACAGAGACTATCATAAGTATAGTAAATATTATGTTAGTTTAAGAGTCTTTTTCTGCATGCTGGTGTCAGATATTGATATTGCCAACAGGATTATTTAAAATGATATTTATTATTTTAATTTGAATTTTCCTCATTAATAATGGGGTAATACATTTCAGAAATTTATTAGCCTTTCAATTTTCTTCTTCTGTTCTAAGGTCATTTTCTCTGATTGGGTCATTTCTGTTTTTCTTAATAATGTTTTAGTTTCTTTGCTTGTTCTGAATATAAATCTATTAGTTATATAAGCTACAATTATCTTCTTTTAATCTGTGGTTTGTCTTTTAACTCTTTTAATGGTTCTTTTATTATACAAAAACCATTAATTTTTATAATAGTTAAATATGTCAAGTTTTCTTCTGGATATTGTGATTTTTCTATCTTGGAAGAAATTCTTTCCTCTCCTAGTATTAAAAAGCTATCCCACCTATATTTATTCTATAAGTTTCAAGCTCCTCTATGAATGTCTTTAATGAAACTGATATTGTTTATATTTGTGATGTGAAATAAGTACAGAATTTTATTTTTCCACAATTAAAGCAATTTTTCATAAGACCATTTATTGAGTGATCCAGTCCCACTTCTTTATATTTAATGCCATACTTATTATATACCAAATTTCCAAATATGCCTTAGATTATTGTGTTCTGACGCATTGGTTCAAATAGTCAATACCTGCACCAGTGAGCATTTTTAATGACAGGTAGAAAGTACTTTATTAATAGAATGTAATTAACAAGAAGGTCTGCAGCCAAACACATGGATAGCATTGACTATTTTTCCTTCAGGTCATACTTAGAGATCTTTAACAACCTCACTTCCATTGTGCAGAAATCATCATAGGATGCTATCTAAGCATGAAGTGGCTCTTTGCCAACTTTGTTTTGAATTCTTGACTTGCTGACTACTTGAATGGTCATTAAAATCCTTATTATAATCCAGCTGAATTTCCAAATCAATGATCATGATGTTCCCATATATATTTGATCTCTGAAAAAATATGAACTTGGAGAGATAGAATCATAGAAAATCTATTGTAAGTGTTCATTATTAAAACAAATTCCACCAAAGTTTGCCAACCATGCTGCTCCAACTTGAAAGCATTGCTTTCCCCAATACCTAATCTTTTAATAAGTGTCTTGACCAGAAGAGGTCTCATTTAAGTTACCTCTTTTGAATCATTACTGAAATCGTTTTCTACTTTTCCCAAATTTCCAAAATCACCTGAATTTGTAGCTAGGATCATTCCATACTTCAAGGTTTGTCCTTGGGAGAATTGGCTTCTATGTAGATGTATTTTACCTGCTTTGAGATCAGAAGTCAAAAAGAATATGACTTTGCTACATGGAAGGAATTGAAATCCTCATACATTTATGGAATTTTCATCCCCATAAACTGGGTTCTGTACAAAACAATTAGAATATCTCTGAAAATCTGCCACCTAAATAGACTAATGGAGTAGAACCCGACAGACCAGTTTTATAATCAGATGGTTCACCCATTAAATTCATTAAAACTTCACTTTCCCAGTGATGTCTCCCCCACTTTCCCTTTACACTATGAGCACCCATGGCAGATAAGGTGTCTGATCCTGACAGTAGGTAAAAGGCCATCACTTTGGCAAATATGCCTGAGAATTTGATCTAATGTAGCTTTGAGGACTAATATTCAAATTTTCTTGAAGGTAATGTAATAATTCCACGAGAAGCTCAACCAAGTAGAGAGTGCTTTGACTAGAGTTCTAAGAAATCAACTTTTAGACAGAATAAATGCAAAGCTGAGTGATTGATTTTATTAGAAATTTATTCTTCTATAAAAAATACGAAGGGCTATAGAAAATGTTCATGTACTGAGTCCTCCATTCTTTTGAATTTATTCAGTTTTATGGGTTAAATTGTGATTCTAGCAGACTTGAGTCCAGAAACAAAAGTTATTTCTTGTGCCAAAAATCTAGAAATAGCTATTAACCAAAGAAAATAGTCTTAATAAAGGTGACAAAATAGGGGGAAATATTATCTCAGAATACGGAACCAATGTTGCTAGTTGCCCTTAGCAGGCATGAGAGCCTTTGAGTTTGTCATATTTAAATAACTGCACATAAAAATAAAATTGGTATGTTGAACACTTTTGTCTTTTGAAATAGTATCTCCAGTGGTTAAGCCTGAAGACTAGATGATTTCACTATTTTCTTATGGTAATAAAAGACACGATTCTTGTATTTCAGAACAGACCACATCAAACCAAATTATGACATTTTCTCATAATAAAACTCTCGAAGGCAGTGAAGTTTTAATTTTTAAAAATTAACAATGCTTTGCAAATAAGCTGGTTTAGTAAATGCATAAACAATGGTGAATGGTTATCTTTTTTAACTGGAGATTACTTTTCAATAAACATGAATAAAGAAAATTCTTTTTAACCTGCCTTTTTATATATCATTATGACTATAATAATTTGAAGCTATTCATTTTTATACCACCTGAAAGTATTTTCTATGTTATTATAAAACAGATGAGTAAGTAAAAACTAAAGTTATGAATAAAATGCATTTGCAGAGGTTTATTGAAGCCCTCTGTAGGTATTTTCATGGTGTTGATTGCCAATGGAAAGCAACCAAAGTCATGTAGTAAGTCATAATTACTGAGTATTCATGAAATGCCAAAACAGAACTACTTCTGTTTAAAGATATTATAATCTCCCTTAGATGGCAACAGTAGTAAGGGATGCCAGTGTTATGCCACAAACTGAAGATCAATAGCAAGGTATTATTTACCAAATTAAATAGCTTTAAAAAGCAGAAATGATTCCTAGTTAAATGCATGTTTAGGGGCGCCTAGGTGGCTCAGTCTGTTAAGCGTCTGCCTTTGCTGGGGTCATGATCCCTGGTTTTAAGATTGAGCCCCGCGTTGCATTGGGCTCCTTGTTCAGCAAGGAGCTTGATTCTCCTTCTCCCTCTGCCTGCCGCTCCCCCTGCTTTTGCCCTCTCCCTCTGTCAAATACATAAATAGTATCTTTTTAAAAATGCATACTTAAATTACAAACACATTGATATTAAAACTAAAATAGAATGACACAAAAATGAGTTGTCTTTTAAAAGAGATAGGAAAAGAGTTATAGCAGATAGAATAGTAAAAAGGGAAACAGTGAAAAAAAGAGTATATTGTATAACTTGGAATTCGTTTTCTTTGTGTTTGCATTCTTCCAATTCTATTCCTATCCCTTGGTCTAACAAAGCAAGCCAAGGGCAGACTTTAAACAAATTCTGAGAAGCCAGAAGTGGAACAGGAAACCTGGTTTGATAAAGCGAAGGCAATTTGTTCAACATGTGGGAGAAGTGCTTCATCTTGTTAATAGATGGTCTGTGAGCTGAATTGTTACTAACAGATAAGCTATTAATTTGAAATAGAAATTGAATTTGTCTTATGGGATTTGCACAAGTAATGGTTTTTCTTACATATTTCTTTCCAGATGTTCTTTTTATAACTACAGGCAATCTTAATTTTCAAATATTCCAAATGTATAATTAAAGTTTCACCTCAAATTTAAAGTATTAAATCTTGAGTAAACTTGGATAGACTGCTGCTTCATCTTGTTAATAGATGGTCTGTGAGCTGAATTGTTACTAACAGATAAGCTATTAATTTGAAATAGAAATTGAATTTGTCTTATGGGATTTGCACAAGTAATGGTTTTTCTTACATATTTCTTTCCAGATGTTCTTTTTATAACTACAGGCAATCTTAATTTTCAAATATTCCAAATGTATAATTAAAGTTTCACCTCAAATTTAAAGTATTAAATCTTGAGTAAACTTGGATAGACTGCTGCTTTGGCAAAACGAAGAACGTGTCTTGAATTCTTCTGATTCCTCCTTCAGTCGTCCTGTCTGCCATCTGGATAACAGCCATTCTTCACATCTCAAAACACGCACACCTACCTCTTCCTGCCTGGCACCAGCTTGATTCTACTTTTCAGAACATAACTTCCTTTATATAATATTGTTGAGGGCAGAGAGCCTTTGTACTTCATTTTCCCTTTTTCCAATATCAAGAAATATGTCTTGCCTTGGATTTGAGCCTATATGCTTCCTGTTGTTCGTTTCCTCACTCAATTGAATATACTTCTTTGCACCGTCAGACCCTTCTGAACTCAACAGTTCTGCTCAGGATTGAACCAGTCTCCCAAGGTTGTTTTTCTATAATGTGGAAAAATGTGATTTAAAAAAATATATAACACTATTGTTTCTTAAAATATAACATTATCCTAGGATGGACTAAAACAAAAATTTGCCTAACAAACTTTTTAAATTAAAAACCTTTTAAAGGAGTGATACAGTTCTGCGAAAGAGGGGCAATATCAAATTCTTGAAATTTGTGGTTTCATGATACAACCTAACCTTTCACCCACCATCTGCCTTTTACTCTTATCCATTAGATTACATATATAGTACTACTTACATGCAGTGTAATTTTGCTAAGATACATAAATCAGCATTTTGCTAAGGCTCACAAAAATATTCTCATATTGTTAAAAGTCACAAATGAGGGTATTTAGCCATGAGGAAGAATTGGAAACTTCAAAACAAAATATATTTGGCATAGATATTCTCTATTAGTTTGCTACTCCTTACCTCCTGTTCCCTACTACCAACATTTGCATTTGAAAAGATTCTTTACTTGTACCTGAAAAAGAAAGGAAAAGAGCAGTGGGGTCGAGGTAGGAAGAGGGGGTTGTGGTGAGCACACTGGTCTTAAGAAAAAGATTTATTTTCATTCTGTGCAAGTCACTTAGTCTTTCTAAACGTCAACAATATATATTTCACAGGATTGTTATAATATGGATGCATTAAATATAAAAATATTTACTCAACAGTCTTGCTGTGATAGTTTTATGCAGCACACAACAAAACCCTAGGAGCTTTTAGAAGTATTTACTTCTAAATAAATCTGAAAGGTTGGCTCTAATCTTGGCTGGCCTCAGTTGGACAAGGCTGAACTCCAAGGTTTGGGAACTAAAAAAAGCAACAGGTGTCTGGGCATGCTCTTCTCATGACAGAAGACAGAAGCTCCAAAAGGTTGAGTAGAAATTACCAAGCCTCCAAAAGTCTCAGTTTCTACCTGCGTTCTATTGAGCAAAGCAATATGGACAAGACCAAAGTCAATGGCAAGAGAAAGATTTGTAGGCAAATAATTCAATTTAACACCAGCTAAAATATGCTAGGTTTTCAGTGAGTGCTTTTCAAAAAAAAGCATGACGCTTCCTTAAAAATGTCACATTTTATACCTAAAATGTCACATTTTCACCTAAATTCTAACAAGTATATATTGTTTCATTTTTCTTATTTTGAGTTTCTCATGATTTTAGATTTTTAAGTATTTCTTTTAAATAAAAGGGTTTATATTTTAAAGATTCTAATATCTGAATCACCAGTGTAATGAACCCTTCCACTTAAAAAAAATAGGGCCTTTTTAGGTCTAAAAAGTATGCTTTTACTATTAAAAATGTTTTTCCTTTGATGTTTGCAGATACACAGAGATTTTAGAGGATAGATAGAATATCTATATAGGAGGACAATTAGAATGATTTCTTGGAAGAATTGGGATTTGAGATGAAACCTTTAAAGAAAGGGGCAGAGATATCCATGCAGTAGTTCAGAACAATGTTATAATTTGGGGAAGAATTTGGGCAAAGAGCACGGAGGTAGTAATATTTAGGAGAGAGTGAGGTACATTGACATACCAAGAATGGGTCCTGAAGCTAAAGGTACAGTACAAAGCCAGACAGGAGCAGAAGCAAAAGTCACTTCGTGTAAATTCAGCTACACAATATTGAGATTATGAATGTTTCAGATCTGTTTGCGAAGCTGTTTATTTCAGCATATTTTTATTTGCCCATGTGCTCTGTTTATTATTTATAAAGTTACGATTTTCCAAAGCCTTCAGTTTCTTGTTATTTCAACTATTTTAGATCAAAGCATTTTTAACATCTGTATTAATTCTTGGGTTTATATTCAGGAGCAGAACCGAAGGTAACATATATCAAATCAAAATTTGCACATTTTCTTCCATATTTCCAGTGTTTTCCCCTATAACTTATCAACTTAAAATTAAATTTTCTTCATCTCTCCCATCATCTAGCAAAATAATATATTTAACATTCAGATACAATACACACATATGTGTTTATATATACTTTATATATGTGATTTTTTGTATTTTATAACCATATATATTTTTTAATTGTGGAGAGTCCGTATTTGTAGAAAACATCAGACATTTTAATTGTTTCACTTTTGTTAAATGTGATCCTTTAAAATTATCATTAAAAGTGGACTTCAGGGGTTTTGTTAGCTAACAATAGTGGAGAACATTTTCATTCTCCTTATATTAGGATGAAAAACCTGTCTTTGACATTAATTCTGTAAATGAACGGATGAATATATTTCCTTTTATAATGCTTACCTTACAACAGACCTTCCTGGTAAACCTGAAAGACAAACTCTAGACCCAGCACATAGTGAATCACTTCTGCAGATCTAGATAGAACAGTGATTATTAAAAGATGAAGGAAGCTACATCCCTTTGAATTACTGTTTTGTATTCTTTGGGTAAATAGCTAGTAGTGCAATTGCTGGATGGTAGGGTAGTCCTATGATGGCAAATTATGGACCGGGCCAAATATCCGTTGACTGATCAAAGGATAAAGAACATGTGGTATATATATACACAATGAAATATTACTAAACCACAAAAAGAATGAAATCTTGTCATTGGCAATATGTGGATGGAGCTAGAGAGTATTATGCTAAGTGAAATAAGTCAGAGAAATATAAACACCACGTAATTTTACTCAAATGTGGAATTTCAGAAACAAAATAAATGAGCAAAGAGAAGCTTTGGTTTGCCTTCCTCTGTCTTTATATAAGTTGTAAAGAGATCTATGGAAGTATGAGCAAGACATCAATAGGTAAAACATACATAGGAGGATATCAGTTAAGTAGTGTATCATTCTGAAATATAATTTTTAATTAACATTTGACCTGTTTCTCTTTACTTTAGCAAACATAATTTTCCTATTAATGTTTAGAAGTGACATATTGAAAAGAATGAATGGCTTAAAAGTGGATTGCATTCTTCTTTTTTAAAAAAGTTATGCCAAGCTTGGTTTTCATTTTAAAATTAATCTGAATTGCACATCTGCATTGCAATTCATTTATGAATAAACATTTTTTCAACATGTTTTCCTTAAAGAAAAAAGCTCCAAGTGAAAAATCATCTCTAGTATTATGTGCCTTGTTTTGTGGATTCTAGTTCTCCTTACCACAGGCTTGTATATCCAGGGACATGTGTGTACCGTTCTGAGAAATACTGAATATTCTAACAATCCAATTCATCTGTTTACTTAATCTAAATTGTAAATAATACAAAAGTCACATAAACATGATCTCCCTTCTCTAGGAGCTTGGCATTGTTAGAGATAAGTACATCAATTCAATAGTGATCATTTATACCATAGATATTAATAAGAGTTAGAGGAAAATGAAATAACAGAGATAATCGTTGGCTGGATCAGTTAAAATATTTGTGGAGAAAAATGGTTAGAGAGTGGGAACTCAGAAAAGAATAAATGGAAGATACTTCCAGCAGTGAGAACAGGATCAAGAAAGGCACAGAAGTATTTCTGGAAATTATTGACAAACATTTTTTTCCAGATAATAAAGGACAGCACTGGTGGTAAAAGAAGATATCTTAAAAATGAATCACTGAACTCAGTGGTTGTAGAGGAGTCCAATTTCAAAAAAAGTTCTCCAAAAATCCATTCTAGATGGATCAAAGACCTGATTGTAAAGTATAAAATAATAAAGCCTGAAGATAGCATAGGAGAAATTTCTTCATGACGTAAGAATAGGTAAATATCTCCCCAACAGGTCACACACATCACTTACCAAAAGAAAAAGACTGATAAAATGAACTTCATTAAAATCACTATGTTCTCTATTTGGATCTGAGTTGTTTTCACACAGGTGTCTTAACTTTGTAAAATTCCATCAAGCTGCACACTTAATTTTTTGCATTTTAATGCATGTATATTACATTTCAATAATCAAGTTTAATAACTGATTATATTCTTGCAGTTAGAATAGAAAGACTAGTATGGCATTTATTAAAAGTCAATCATATATATGAAAGACATATATATACATATATATATATATATATATATATATTTCAGATCTTGGATAAGATCTGCTTTGAATAAGAAGGGAGATGGTTTCCTATGGTAAGCTGAATTAAATTCTATATGTGCAGTGAGAAGAAAATTGACTAAATTTGCCAGAAATATTCTAGATTGTTTTCATCATGTCTATAGCCAATTATTTAATTTTTTAAAGATTGATTGATTGATTGATTTATAAGAGAGAGAGTGTGTGTGAGCAAGAGATCACAAGCAGAGGGCACAGCAGAGGGAGAGGGAGAAGCAGACTCTCCACTGCGCAGGGAGCCCAATGTGGGGCTCGATCCCTGAGATCAGGACCTAAGCTGAAAGTAGCTGCTTAACTGACTGATCCACCCAGGCACCCTGGCCAGTTACTTGTCTTCTATTTAAAAGTTAAATTTCTAGTCTGCACAGTACTTTGATTAAATCCCATTGAGTTTATAAAATAGCATATATAAAGTCTCTAGTTTGGTTCTTATAATAATTTTTAACTCTTATTCAGAACTTTCTATTTACTTGTTACTGTTTTAGTGCTCCCATGCATTAACTCATTCTTTTAAAGATCCACTTATTTATTTTAGAGAGAGAGTTTATGTGCAGTGGGGAGGGGCAGAGAGAGAGATGGAGAGAGAGTCTCAAGCTGACTCTGTACTGAGAATGGAGTTCAAGGATCCCACAACCCCAAGATCATGAGTGGAGCCGAAACCAAGAGTCTCACTCTTAACCAACTCTACCACCCAGGCACCCCTATTAACTCATCTTATTTTTTTTTATTATTAACTCATCTTAATACACAAAGTAACAAAGTTTAAGATAGCTACTATTATTATTTCCTTTTTTAAAAAAATGTTTTATTTGTTTGAGAGAGTGAGAGAGAGAGAGCACAAGGCAGGGAGCGTCAGAAGGAGAAGCAGGATCCCTCCAGGAGCTGGCTCCTGGGACTCCAGGATCATGACATGAGTTGAAGACAGATGCTTAACAGAATAGAGCCACCCAGGTACCCCTATGTTTCCTTTTTAAGAGGAAGGATCAAGGGTTCATAGTGGCCAAGTAGCATAATCAACATTCCACAACTAGCAGCATGTCATGGAGCTTAACTCCAGCATCTTAATTTAAAATTCCGTGTTTTAAAACATTCCACTACACTGATTCCATCTCTTAAAACCCACTAGGGAGGATGGGCTTATCATGATATATTAACAGAACAACCAGGGCCTTGGCTTGAGATTCAGGTTTAAGGGTCATGAAACCATACAGCAGATGAAATGCCTACAGGGGAATACATATAGATGAATATATACAGATGAATATAAAGGCATACCTCATTTTATCGTATTTTGTTTCATTACACTTTATAGATACTGCGTTTTTACAAATTGAAGTTTTGTGGCAACCCTGCGTCAAGCAAGGCTATCATGCCATTTTTCCAAAAACATTTGCTCACTTCTTGTCTCTACGTCACACTTTTGGTAATTCTCAAAATATTTCAAACTTTTTCCTTGTTATTGTGTTTGTTATGATGATCTCTGATCAGTGATCTTTGATGTTACTACCGTAACTTAACTTTTAGGGTGCTATGAACCATGCCCATATAAGACTTTGAACTTAATAAATGTGAGGACTCAATGTTCCATTGACTGGCCATTACTTGGTCTTTTTCCCTTTTACTGAACCTTCCAATTTCCTGAAACACAACAATATTAAAATTAAGCTAATAACCCTATAATAGCTTCTAAGTGTCCAAGTGAATGAAGAATCACCATCTCTCACTTTGAATAATAATAATAAAAATACCTAGAAAAGATTAATCTTAGTGAGGAAGGTATGCTGAAATCAGAGACAGACCCAAAGCTAGGCCTCTTGGCCAGTAGGCCAAGCTGTGAATACAAGAGATTGATTTAAGCGGTTTATGGAAGAAGCCATCTCCATAACATCAAAGCGCAAGGTGAAGCAGCAGATGCTAATGTAGATGCTGCAGGAAGTTCTCCAGAAGATCCAGTTAAGATAATTAATGAAGGTGGCTACACTAAATAACAGACTTTCAATGTAGACAAAACAGCCCTGTATTAGGGAAAAAAATGACATCTAGGACTGTCAGAGCTAGAGAGAAGTCAATGTCTGGCTTCAAAGCTTCAAAGGACAGGCTCACTTTTTAGTTGGGGCTAATGCAGCTGATGACTTTAAGTCAAAGCCTCTGTTGATTTACCATCCTGAAAATCCTGGGGCTCTTAAGAACTATGCTAAATCTACTCTGCTTAAGCTGTATAAATGAAACAACAATGCCTGTATGATAGCACATCTACCATGTTTACAACCTGGTTCACTGAATTTTTTTAGTCCACTGGTATGACCTATTGCTAAGAAAAAAAGATTCCTTATAAAATATTTCTGCTCATTGACAAGCATCTGATCATCCAAGAACTCTGATGGAGATGTACAATGAGATTAATGTTGTTTTCATGCCTGATAACACAACATCCATTCTGCTGCTTATGGATCAAAGAGTAATTTGACTTCCAAATCTTATTATTAAAAAAAATACATATCATAAGGTTATAGCTTCCATAGGTAATAATTTCTCTGGTGGATTTGGGCAAAGTAAATTTGAAAACCTCTGGAAAGATTTCACTATTCTAGATGCCATTAAGAACATGTGTGATTCATGGGAAAAGGGCAAAATATCAGTATCAGTAGGAGTCTGGAAGAAGTTGATTCCAATTCTCATGGATGATTTTGAGGGATCATGACTTGAGTGGAGGAAGTCACTGCAGATAGGGTGGAAATAGCAACAGAACTAGAATTAGAAGTGGAGCCTGAATATATGATTTATGATTGAATTGCTGTAACATCATGGTAAAACCGGAATGGATGAGGAGTTGCTTCTTACGGATGAGCAAAGAAAATGGCTTCTCGAGATGGCGTCTACTCCTATTGAAGATGCTGTGAAGGTTTTTAAAATGACAATAAAGGATTTAGAGTATCACATAAACTTAGTTGGTGAGGCAGCAGCAAGGTTTGAGAGGACTGACTCCAATTTTGAAAGAAGTCCTCCTGTGGGTAAAAGGCTCTCAAACAGCATCACATGCTACAGAGAAATCATTCCTCAAAGGAAGAGTCAATCAACATGGCAAACTTCATTGTTGTTCTAAGAAATTGCACAGCCACCTCAACCTTCAGTAACCGCTCCCTTGATGTGTTGGCAGCCATCAGCACTCAGTAAACACTCAACATCCATCAGTAAAAAGATGGTTGTTAGCATTTTTTAGAAATATTTTTGATTAAGGCATTTTTATATGTATTTTTAGACATAATGCTATTGCACTCTTAATAGACTATAGTATAGTATAGACATAGCTTTTATATGCACTGGGAAACAAAACAATTCATTTGACTTGCTTTATTACAATATTTGCTTTATTGAATGGTCTGGAAATGAAACCACAATATCTCTGAGGTATGCCTGTACCTACTTTTGCAAGGGCAGGGATAGAAAAACACATAAGAATATATTGAAACATACCACCTAAGTATGGACATTAGCAGAAAATGATAGCAGCGTGGACAAAATGACATTTCCAGAGGAAGGTATCTTCTTGGTGGGATATGTCTGTTAGAGTACTTAGAGCTGCAGGTAACTGAATACCCAAGTCAATGTGGCCTAAGCAATGCATTTACTATCTCTTGTCAGCAGAAAAATGGAGAGTAGGTGTTCAGTGACTGGTCAGTGGCAAAGAGAGTCAGATGCAATATGTCCGTCCAAGGTCTCTGCTCTCAGGCTTGCCCTTCTTTGCACAATAACAGCTGTCTCTAAATTTCACAAACTTACCAGCACCTTCAGGGACATTTTCTCTTTTTGTATCTCTTTTTATCTCAAAGAAAACCTTGCCAACCCTTCTTCTCATACCTAAGATGATTTCTTCCACCCTTTCAGTAACCAAGGTTGTCCCTGCAGGCATGTCCCTGCTAAATCAGTCACTGTAGCAGGGATAAATTGTGATGATTGGCTTTAACTAATCAACATTCACTTCCCAAAGAAGCCAGCTGGACAGCATGCAAGAGAGTGACCGCTTCAGTAAACTGGAAGGTTGGAAGAAAGGAGTGGAAGGTTGGTTGTTGGTTAGGCAATCAACAGCCTCTGCCACAAGAAAGTAGTAATGCTAAAAACAACCATGGCTTTATAAGTAACATCCTAGCCACAAACCAAAGTGCCATTTTTACATGAATTCAGTGTGGAGAAGATGTTTCCCCTGTCTACATACAGATTTCTCAATAACAAATAAAAATGTGAAAATACCATCTTTAAGTGTTCAAGAATATTGTCACTTCTCTTCAAAACAGTTCAGGCATATATATTAAATCAGATCGAAAAGCTGTGCTATCCAAAAATTAATGTTTAATATAATGAAAATTTGAATCATTCTTTTACATAAAAATATGACCTGAAGTACCAAATTGGAAGCCAATTTAAATGCTGAGTCAAGGGATATAAACTTTTTTTTTTTTCTTGTCTGGAAAGTTTGGAAATAAAGCCTTAAAACCAAATCTTATTTTTTTTTAATGCAATCCTTTAGGTGTCTGATTTGTATATTGTGTGGAAATGCTTGTGATGGAAACATTCAAGAGTCAATGCATTTAGCTTCTGGTCCTTATCATCTTACTTCCCTGCATCCCAATTCAAATTCACTTTGAAAATATTTCAAGTAATGTTATTACTCTCAAGATGTTTTAATTTGATACTTAGTATACTTTTCAATACTACATTAAAATTGTAGTTTCCAGGAGGGAAAGCGGGTTTCCTGAATCCTGTGCAAAAGAGTTATAAATAACTGAAAAAGTACAAAGCAATAATCTTTTTGTGTTTAAACTGCTATGAAGCTGCAAAAGCCTTCAATGAAAGTCATGTGTGCACCAAAACCTTTCACCTCCTGTGTCCTAATAGATGATGCCTCCCTTTTCTTCATTGTGAGAGGAAGCAAGGTCTCAAGTTCACTAGAGGCTTAAATCTCAGTTTTTAGGTTTGATAAAGTTTAAGTATGTTGTGGAAAGAGGTAGCAGTTCAGGATGATTTGGGAGTTACTATCAAAATGTTTTACTTCATTTGATCACATGCTATATATACTGTAGCATTTAGAAATAAGGACTTAGAATCATGGGTCACTATGAGGCAAGCAAAGGTAAATGAATTAAATAAATGCTTCTTAATTTAAAGAAACCTACTTGTAGACACGGTACCATAATTTAAAGATAGCATTTTTTTTTTTTTACTCCGGATTACAATATGGACAACCGGGAAATCGGCACTCATTTCACTATCAGTTCTAGGGCTGGGTTTTAAATCCCTGTTAATATAACGCTGATGAATTAATTGAGGGTAGCCTTCATATATCAACTCCAAAAATACCTACATCATTAGAAAGAAAAAACAGAAAAACAAAGTGCTCTGGTCAACTTGGGAAGCAAATGCCACATGTTTTATAGATAAAGTGAGACTCTCAACTGTCAGGCAATCCCAAGTGACACATCCCTAACTACATCCCTCTATGAAACTCCTTCCCCATCTGGTCATCATAAAGGTTTAATGGAACCAAAAGGAACAGCTTCTCTATGCTAGACACTGGGTCCTGGAAACAGAAGTGATCTCCTGTTGGGGATAAAAGGTAAAGCCGTTCCTCCCCACCCCGCCCCCCAGCACCTCTTCTGCATCTCCAGGAGCCTGAGATGCGAAGCCATCCCCGCTCCCCCTCCGCAGGCTCCCGGGGGCGCCTCCTCTCCCGTCAGGGTTGCTGAAGTCATCCTTGCATCCCGTCTGGAAGCTACTAGGAAGACCTCTGGAAGCAGAGGAGCTGGGGGTGGGGGTGGGGGTGGGGGTGGGGGTGGGGAGGAGTTGGGGCCCTCCCAGCCCACGCCTCCCGCACGGTCCAGACCTGCACGCCGGGCTCTGCCGCCCAAAGCGCGCCCACAAAGGCCAGGCGTCCCGGCTTGGCGGGGCCGGGGGAGAAGCAGGGCGGCTGCTCCCCGCTCCGCCGCGGGCACGGGGCCAGGCCGGGGAGGGGTGGGGGTGGGCGAGGAGGGGCGCTCACGTCACGTGCGCGCGCAGGGGCCGCAATAAATGCCCGGGAGCTCGCGGGAGCGGCGGAAGCGCTCGGCGCCCGGCTCTGCGCACCTCGGCCGCCCCGGGCGGGAGTCGGGGCCGCCG
Organism: Canis lupus dingo; assembly: GCF_003254725.2. NCBI lineage: Eukaryota > Metazoa > Chordata > Mammalia > Carnivora > Canidae > Canis > Canis lupus. Next base: position 23,533,228 of record NC_064271.1, read on the forward strand.
CCAGCCGTCGCCTCGCAGCCGCGCTCGCGCCGCGGCCGCTCGGACGCGCGGCGCCCCCCCTGGCCGGCCAACCCCCAGCTCCCTCGCAGCCCCAGGTCCGGCCTCTCGCCGTGGGGCGCCGGGCCCGCTGCAGGTCCTCGCCGAGCGCGGGAGGCCCAGGCTCGCGTCCACCCTCCGCCCTCCGCCCTCCGCCGCGCCCCGGCCCTTCCCGACCCGACTGTGCGCGGGCTGGGGCGGCTGCGGGAGGCCGCCGTGCTGCTCCGCCCCGCTCGCCTCGGGAGCCCCACGCTGGAGAGGTAAGGGCGTTTCTAAACCGCGTCGCTCCCACCTTCTCCCGTCTACCTTTTTTTCCTTCTAAAACTTAAAAAAAAAAAGGCAACTTGTAGAGAATGGGCGGACGCGGAGGGTGAGTGCGCTGCTTGCAAAGCTGCAGCGATGGAGATCTGCGGGAGCTGGTGCTTCCAAGTGACCGTGGCTTCCTCCTCCTCCTCTCCCTCCTCCTCCTCCTCCTCCTCTCCTCGTCCTCATCCCTCATCCTCTCCTCGTCCTCATCCCTCATCCTCTCCTCCTCGTCCTCTCCCTCCTCCCCTCCTCCTCCACCTCCCCCTCCTCCTCTACCTCCTCCTCCTCCTCTTCCTCTCCCCCTCGTCCTCTCCCTCCTCCTCCTCCTCTCCTCCTCCTCCTTTCCCTCCTCGTCCTCATCCTCTCCTCCTCGTCCTCTCCCTCCTCCCCTCCTCCTCCTCCACCTCTCCCTCCTCCTCTACCTCCTCCTCCTCCTCCACCTCCTCCTCCTCCTCCACCTCCTCCTCCTCTTCCTCTCCCCCTCCTCCTCTCCCTCCTCCTCCTCCTCTGCCTCCTCCTCACCTCTTGCTCCTCGTCCTCATCCTCTCGTCCTCGTCCTCTCCCTCCTCCCCACCTCCTCCTCCTCTCCCTCCTCCTCTTCTACTCGTCTTCTCCTCCTCCTCCTCCACCTCCTCCTCCTCTTCCTTTCCCCCTCGTCCTCTCCCTCCTCCTCCTCTACCTCCTCCTCCCCACCTCCTCCTCCTCCTCTCCCTCCTTCTCTCATTCCTCCTCCTCCTCTCCTACTCGTCTTCTCCCTCCTCCTCCTCCACCTCCTCCTCCTCTTCCTCTCCCTCCTCCTCCTCTACCTCCTCCTCACCTCTTCCTCCTCGTCCTCGTCCTCTCCTCCTCCTCTTCCTCTCCCTCCTCCTCTCCCTCCTCCTCCTCCACGCCTCTTCCTGCTCCTCCTCTCCTCCTTGTCCTCTCCCTCCTCCCCTCCTCCTCCCCTCCCTCCTCCCCTCCTCCTCCCCTCCTCCTCTCCCTCCTCCTCCTCCACCTCCTCCTCGCCTCTTCCTGCTCCTCCTCTCCTCCTTGTCCTCTCCCTACTCCCCTCCTCCTCCCCTCCCTTCTCCCCTCCTCCTCCCCTCCTCCTCTCCCTCCTCCTCTCCCTTCTCTCCTCCTCCTCTCCCTCCTCCTCCTCTCCCTCTCCCTCCTCTCCCTCCTCTCCCTCCTCTTCCTCATCCTCGTGCGCTTTCCGTTTGGGTTAAGTGGGGAGCGCGCGCCTGCGGCACGTGGGAGGAAGAGCTAGAGGTGCTGGCGACCTGTTAGCTTTATCGGGTGCGGGCCACAGGTTGGGCACACACTTTCTAGGAAATATGATTGAATTCTTCTTGCCCTGCGCCTGGGGAAGAGGAGACTTCCTCCCAGGCCATTCTTTCGCATTAGTTCCCATGGGCCCTCTAGATGCATATACCCGTGGATATACCTATGAATGATATTTTCTACTCCTTCAAAACATTCACCTCAATTTCAGCATGTTGTGGACATCCTGAGTGTCTGCGAACTGGAGCTAGGACTCTGGTATAAAATAATACCTTAAGACAGCGAAATTTGGACCTCTAGGTTGATAGAAAACGCTGTAAGGTGGATGATACCCCTTTGCAAGCTGTATGTATGTAATATGTAGCCTCTTAAAGCTTTTCCATTCAGAAATAGAATCTCAAGCTTTGACTCTTTGGGGCTACTTTTGCCATTTATCTTGGCTTCTTGCGTGTTATCTTGGTAAATATAGTTGTCTATTTGGTGAAAATAATGCATCGTGGAAAACCTCTGGAGGAAAAATGGATTAGAGAGAAGTTATTTTAAAAATAACTTCTCTCCAATCCAAAACCCATGTCCGTTTGTTGGCGTTATGTAAACCAATCCATCTGGCACACTTCCTTTGTGACTGCTATTTTACTTTTGTTATTGGAAAGTTAGTACCTGCCTAGATTTTCACCTTAATCACACTGCATGTCGTTATAGCCAAAAGGAGTGGAAGAGCCTGTCTTGGAGATTTTCCCGGGGAAATCCTGAGATCATTCATTATGAAGTGTACCGCGCAGGAGTGGCTCAGAGTGACCACAGTGCTATTCATGGCTAGAGCAATTCCAGCCATGGTGGTTCCCAATGCTACTTTATTGGAGAAACTTTTGGAAAAGTACATGGATGAGGATGGTGAGTGGTGGATGGCCAAGCAAAGAGGGAAGAGGGCCATCACAGACAATGACATGCAGAGTATCTTGGACCTTCATAATAAACTACGGAGTCAGGTGTATCCAACAGCATCTAATATGCAGTATATGGTAAGGAAATTATTCAAATGGTATGTACAAAAAATGTTTATTAATGCTTTCAGTCTTCCTGGTTAAATTTCTTCATGCTGTTATTTAATCTTTGCCATTTGTCCTGTATGAAATTAAAAAAAAAAAGATTTTTGGGGGAGTATCTTCCTCTGTATATTCTTATTAGTGTTCCCTCTATTCTAAGAGCTCTTTGAATTTCATAGTAGAATTAAATACCTTTAGATGCAATGTTCCTACTAAAAACTCTGAATTCTACTCTTACCAGGAAGATTCCTATACTGAAATGCTGAACAGCTAACACATTTGCTTTTAAGTGAGTTAGTGGAACCAACTGCTTCCTAATTCCTCTTCCTAGCTGATGGAACTTATGAATGGTGGATCTGAAAAGTCAGGGACCAATAATTTGAAGTAGTTTTCTGGATTGGTGATAACTTTCCAATAGATCCTTGCTGCTTACCAGTATGTAAATTACCTTGTAAATTGTACACTTTTCTGGTTGCTTTATATTAAGGAGTGCTTTGGAAATGACTTTTTTTTTTCTTGTGGATTTATTTATTCTTGTGGATTTATTTATGCACTTTGTCATGTGAAAACAAGCTTGGACAAAGATTACAAAATATATATGTGACTTATCCTTAATAATCTCATTTATTTTTAGAGTACAGTAGCAAACAATAATAAAACTTACATTTTATTATTATTATTTTAATTTTTTTTTAGAGAGGTGGGGAGAGGCAGAGACAGAATCCTAAGCAGGTTCCCTGCCCAGTGCAAAGCCAGATGCTAGCTCTCACAACCCTGAGATCATGACCTGAGCCGAAATCAAGAGTCGGATGCTTAATCATCTGAGTCACCCAGGCACCACACACACTTACTTTTTAAAGGCTATTAGGATATAGCTCATTAATATATTTGTACCTTGAAAATTTAGAAAAAAATTCAAATATCTATTATACTAAAATTAGGAATGTACTAGCAAAAACTGAGATAAATAATCATTGGTGATAGCAACACATGTGTAATAAACATTGGGAATTACATTTCTCCTTTGGATACATTGTAGGGCATAGCTAATTTTAATGCATTCTAGTTTTTCTTCTTCTGCATTCACATTAGTGCTGATGGATATTCTCTAGGCAACCTTCATGATATATGGAAGTTCTAAATTCACATTACCCATTACAAAATTTAGCATATTATTTTAACTTTAACTAGAAAAACAATTTACCCTGAAGAAAGTAGGTAGCACTCAAGAAAATGCATGAGAGGTTAAGAATGGGGCCTGGCAATCTGGTGATCTAGGTTTAAAATTTGGCACTGATATGCATTAGCTGTGTGATTTAGGGAAACTTAATTTCTTTCTACTTCCATTCCCTCGTGTCTAGCATGTATATTCACCTCAGAGGGTTGTTGTGGGGATTGAAGGAGATAACCTAGGTAGTAAAGTTTGTCAGGCATATTGCAAGGTCTTAGTAAATGTTACTATAGACTGATAGTTAATTCTATGTCTCCCCATACTGTTTAAATAAAATACATAAGGAAATTGTTAGCTCTTTTCAAAATTCTGTGCAGGCTATGATACATTTCTCCTTTTTGTATATTTTAAAATGTTTGTCCGAAGTAAAAAATTCTAGGAGTTCTTCACTGTGAGCTTTCAAACAGAAAGAGCCAATTATGGAGCCTTTCCAAGTAGGCCACCATATGCTTATTCCATGTGGATAGGTGTTCTGTTGCTTTTTACTTAAAATAAGGAAAACCTTGGGAGTTTGAACCCACAAAAAGAAATCTGAGAATATTTGTGTGTGTTTTAAGTAATATGGAAATAATGAAAGAAGTTAGTTCAGTGATTCGTTTTTCACAGAAACAAATCCAAAGAAAATAACTGCCTATTGTATGATGTCTAGTCTGGGCTGTTTATATGAGTTTCTTTTTAGTTTCACTGGTTTCATTCTATCCTTGAAATGTAGATTTAGAAACCAGCCAGGGTTTATGTTGTGTTGCCCTTAGATACTATTAGCACTGGAACTGTGTCTTGGCCATTAACTGGGCTGCAAAGGACTTCGTTGCCCAAGTATACTGGAACACATTTTCTAGAATACACATTTAAGGGGAAGTCTTAAAGAACACTTCTATTTTATTTGAAATACTGTTAACATATATAGCAGCAGAAGTACAGATGTTGATCAACCTTGTGAAAATGATATTTATTTAAATAGTTATTTAAAATATATTAATTCTGAGAAAACAAAATTAAAATTTGGCTTAAAGAGCTATTTCCTGTAAAATACGCAATACCCTATAGGTGCCACAACTTTGTCTGCTTGTATGCTATTTGCCATATCACATTAAAAATGTGAATAGCCAATTACCTTATTCACACTTGGTGCTTTATTTAGTGTACTGTTTATCCTGGAACCTATGGCAGCCAAGCCACATCCGCATTTATTAACATCACATACCTACCCCTACTCTTACCCTCATTTAAATAATAGGGTTAAAAGTGGACTCTGGAAAGCCACATCTTCCATTGAAGAGCTTATAGGCTGATTTAGAAGAAAGAATAGATACATTTGAAAATGCTCAAGTAAACAACGTTGTAAAATTCTCTGCTAAAGTGTATGAATAATGCCAAAGGAGCCCAAAATAATGGAATATTCCTAATGGTGAGAGTTAATCAGTGAGGAAGATGGTTAATAGGTGTTCCTGGAAGGTGATCAGGACCCTAAATTATGGCAGAGAGTGGAGGGCATATCTCAACTAGAGGAAGAGAAACTGACAAGTGCTGTTCCAGGGAACCTTCCAGAAGAAGAGTAGGTTGAAGAAACACAGACTTGTGGCAGGATAAGGAAGGGGAGAAATAAATTATTGATTATGGAAATCAGTGATGATTGGAAAGGCTCCCTAATTGGCTTTCTTTTTTTTTTTTTTTTTTTTTAATTTTTATTTATGATAGTCACAGAGAGAGAGAGAGAGAGAGGCAGAGACACAGGCAGAGGGAGAAGCAGGCTCCATGCACCGGGAGCCTGATGTGGGATTCGATCCCGGGTCTCCAGGATCGCGCCCTGGGCCAAAGGCAGGCGCCAAACCGCTGCGCCACCCAGGGATCCCCCTAATTGGCTTTCTTTTTAAAAGTTCATAAATGAAGAAGTCCTATAATTTTTTTTACACTTGATTTTGGGTAAGTTGAGAAACTAGAACTCTTGTTGCTGAGGAGGCAATAGATTTTTAAAAGAAAAAAATACTAGCTTTGGACTTCAGTAGCAGTGCGTTCACTTTGCCTCTGCTGCTTATTGGGATGTGAACTTAGCCAGCAACCATACTTGGCATTGCTTTTCTTGTTAGTAAAACTGGTGTAAAGAATAAAACCACAATCTATAATAAGACATCTGATACTGTTGCACATACTGTCTTTTTTCAAGCCTTTCCTTTCCCATGGGTTTTCACCTTATCCTTTGGTTGTTTTGTTTTTCTAGTTATTTCATCAACATGTTCTTGTTTTCTTCGTTTCTTGAAACTTTGTTTTTCAGGTTTTTCCTTTTGGCCATCTCCCTTCCTACAGGACCATATCTACTCCATTGACTTTAAATACCATCCATATATTGATGGTATTTAGTCCATAGCGTAGTCTTTATCTCCATCCAACAGTCATCTCATTGAGCTCCGCTTTCATATTTGAGCTTCATTTTCATATTTCCTGCTGCCTACTAGTTTAGGCTTAAGGTGTCTGAAAAGAAAATGAACCACCTCCACCCTTATCTGTGATCCTGCTTCTTTTCCTGGATTCTTAGTGGATCTCATCAACATTTGCTGAGTCTTCTGTAAGCAAATCAAAGCAAAACATCTTACAAAATAGAAAATTGGGCCCATCCCCAGCTCTTGCCACACTCTCATTCTTCCCACTTTCACATAACATATACCTGCAAACATAAATATACGATTACTTGCCAAACTCTGTAGATTCTGTCTCAGAAATGTCTTTTGAATTCATCTCTTCCATTTCATCCTAAGCTTTGCTAATTATGTCACCTAAAGATTGGTACCACAGCTTCTCACCCAGCAGACTATACCAGTTTGTTCCTACTTTATTTTTACTTTTTACTTGAGTCCACCTTCCTCATTGTTACTAAGTCTGTTTTTTTTTTTTCCTCAAACACTTCTATAATAGTGGTTACTCAGCTGCATGACACTTCTGTTAACTTCTGGATGCTCACAAGTTGAAGCTTACCTTGATTAATGTATACAAGGAGGTATATCCTGTCAGTTTTGCCCATGGCCCTCAGCTCCCTTGTGTATATCTAAATCTGTGTTCACATTTATCTATTCACTGTTCTTAAGGATGGTTGTGTTTCCTCTGTCTCTTTGCTTATCAGTTTTTTCTGTGCCCAGAATTTCTGCATTTCCTGTCTCCTCATAATGTCTTACTCAAGACTAAGCTCAAATGTTGTCTTTCTGCAAAGCTGTCACTGGTGCATGCATTCCTCTGCCTTTCTACTATGCTCCTAAAGCATTTATTAAAATGTATTGGTAGTATCAAAATTTTGTTGGAATTAAATATTTACATGTCTATTTTCCTTTCTAAGACTTAAAATTCCTAGAAGGATAAGCATCATACCTTAATTATTTTTATAACCCTGTGGCTGATGGATAGAAGTACTCACTAAATACTCGTTGATTGAATATTGTTGATTGTTCAACAAATATACGTTGAATGAAGGGATGGATGGAAGAGTAAAGATTATGTATGAGATAAATATAAGGACAGATAAGAAAGAGGAATTAAAATAATAAAAGTTGTGGAAGGTAGGATATCAGTAACACCGGAGATATACTGAAATTGGAAATGCTAGAGATGAGGGAATAAATGTTTCAAATAAGTCAATATTTAAAATATTTATGGTACACTAAAAATTATCCTATAATATGGAGCTAATGAGATAATAATAAATATGTTCAAATGTTCTGGAATTCAGATACTAAAATGAGTTAGTGGATATTTACCTCTTGCTACAAATTTTTGACATAGACCCCCTACAACACTATAGAATGACTGAAATCCCAAGTAATTCACTGTGATGCAAAGGGTACCTAAGTCTAGAATGCGCTTTAGCAGCCAGGATACTTTGCCTAAAAAGGGACACATGGGCCAATTATATAAGCCATTTTCCGCTCTTAAATCTATTTCCATGTCTTTTAGGGAACCGTTGACAGATACTGCTGGGAGGGTTGGTGGCTGTGCCTGCTTGTTCTCACCTCACATATGGGCGAAACTATGGTCAGAACTTTGGCTTAGCACTTTTCTAAATGTAAAACAAAATACATCTGGATACCTCTCCTTTTGCTAGGCATCCAGTCTCTGAGCCAAAAAACTACTGGTACTTTTGATCCATGGTGCATATTGTAATAGCTTGGTTCCGATTTGTCACTTAGATTTTTTTCCTATGGCTATGTTTAACACAGGAAGTAAAGTCTAGTTGTTACTGTTTTTTCCTATACTTTAGTATAGTAGATACTCATAGAAACTGGACCTTAATTTGAATAGATAGCTATTGTTTTTTAAAGACAATGATACTTATATTTAATGTATTTTTCTTTTCAGAAGTTGCATTGTAAATGGTAATACTGATAGGAAGAAAGTGACATTAAGGCCAGTTTTATGTAATTTAGTTATTACCCTGGAGTTCTGAGAGAGTGAAGATGCCTCCTTAAATGTAAGAAAACCTAGCATCTCAGAAAGGAAAGAGAAGTAGTTTTAGTAGGAGAATGGAACACTCAAAGCAAGAAAATGCCACAAAATTTTGAAATTGTTGTTATTTATTGCTTCATTTAGCAGTTTACCATATGGCAGGCACCTTTAGAACCCAGAAGTAAATACAACAAACATTCTTCCTTGCCTAGAATAGGTGTGAAGACCCTAAATCACCATACCCAGCAAAGGGCCCCATGTTGTTGACACAGAGTGAGGGTGGGAAGTAATGTAGAAAATGAGATCAGAAATTTAACTGAGAAGGACAGATACAGATCATTGTAGAAACTCACTTTTAGTCTGAGCAGTAAGAAGCCATCTGAACTGTTTGAACAGAGGAATACTATAATCTTATACTTATTCAGAATCACTTGGCTTTTTTGGGAATAGAAGTTGGGTGGTGGGAGGTGGGGCAAAAGTGTAAGCAGGTAGACAAACCTCTTGCAGTAATCAACTTAACACTGCTGGCTGGTTGACATGAAGGTGGTGAGAAGTGGCAAGAGTGTGAGTACACACCAAAACTCCTTTGTAATCATAACATCAGTCTTGACAAATTCAAGGAAGCCTGGTTGCTGGACTAATGAAATTGCCTTGGTGAGCCAGGCAGCCAGTAGGCTGGGGGTTTCTGCATCTGAAGCAAGATCTAAATCCACTCAATCCAGTTTCTTGAAAATTGATGGCGGTTTCTTTTTTCTTTCTCTTTTCTTTTTTTTTTTTTTAAGATTTTATTTATCGGGACGCCTGGGTGGCTCAGCGGTTTAGCACCATCTTCAGTCCAGGGCGTGATCCTGGAGACCTGGGATCAAGTCCCCATCAGGCTCCCTGCATGAAGCCTGCTTCTCCTTCTGCCTGTGTCTCTGCCTCTCTCTCTCCCTCTGTGTCTCAAATAAATAAATAAATAAATAAATAAATAAATAAATAAATAAATTAAAAAAAATTTTTAAAAAAGATTTCATTTATTGGGATGCCTGGGTGGCTCAGTGGTTGAGTGTCTGCCTTCAGCTCAGGACATGATTCCAGTTTGGGGATTGAGTCCCACATTGGGTCCCCTGTGAGGAATCTGCTTCTTCCTCTGCCTTCTCTCTGTCTCTCTCATGAATAAAGAAATAAAATCTTAGAAAAAAGTAATCAGTAGAGTATTTACAGTAGATGAGCATTTTCAAAATAAAACGATTAAGATGATCAGAGGATTTGGGGGGAAATCTCAAAAAAAAAAAAGATTTTATTCGTGAGAGAGAGAGAGAGGCAGAGACATAGGCAGAGGGAGAAGCAGGCTCCACGAAGGGAGCCTGATGTTGGAATCCATCCCAGGATTCTGGGGTCGCGCCCTGAGCTCAACTGCTGAGCCACCAAGGCGTCCCATTGATGTCATTTTCTATTCTGGTTTAAAGATCAATGGGCAAGATTCTGTGTCTTTCAACTTGGTGGCTTTCAGAATGTTTAGAGAGATCCCAGAAGTCACCCAGTTACTTGATACCCATTTTGCCAACCAAATTCCAAGAGATTAGTAACCAACCTCTGCCTCCTTACTTCCCGGGATAAGGATGCCTGCTGTTTTCCCACATAGTTTTCTCTCCTCTTCCAAAAGCCAGTCTATTCTCTCTTTCCCTCCATTAACAACAGAAGATGAGAACTTTAGCATGAGAAGCAGAACAGGACTGTGGCCTAGTTCTTGTCCAGTAATCACCCATTTCTTTATCATGGGGGTTAACATTAGGATTCTATTTCGTTTTGGAGTTAACAGATTTTGGATATGGTGTATGGCTGTATAGTTTTTGCCTGAGGAACTAGAAGTATTGGAGTTACCATATTTTTAAGATAGGGAAGACTGTGGATAGATCAACTTTTGGTAGAGAAAGCTGGAGCTCAATTTTGGACGTATAAACTTAAAATTTAGCTTAAATATCCAAGTGAATTTGTCAAGTATGCAATTAGACAAAAGTGATATAATCTAATCTGGAACATAAAACTAGAGTTTATCAGCATTTAGATGGTATTTAAAGCCATGAAGAGAGGTAGATCATTAAGGAAGTGAGTATAGATAGAGATTATTGAGAAGTGAGCCCTAGATATACTTTATAGTGTAGAGGTAAGAGAGGTGGGGAGAAACAACAAAGAGAATTAAAAATTAGTAAAAAACAATAACAATAACAAAAAACCTGGGAGCACGATATCCTGGAAGCTAAATGAAGAAAGGGAAAAATCATGATCAGTTCTGTTAGAAGATGGTTATAAAGATTAAATAAAATGAGGAGGTTTGAGTTTAACAATATGGAGGCCACATTGAAAGCCTGAAAAAACAGTTTGGCTAAGTTCATAGTGATTCTAGGGCAGCTGGGCAGAATGGGATGAAAAAAATAAGCATGCATGTTCATTCACTTATTCATCAAACATGTGTCTTTCATTTTTTATGGGCCAGGTGGTATCTGCAGTGTTAACTGTTTTCTAACCAAAAATTTTCAACTTAGTTTTAAAAGACATAACTCAAATAGGGAACATATCCCAAATTTACAATGATGGTAATAGGACAATGCAATTTCTTTAAGTAATTATTTTTTTTTACTTTTACTGAATACCTTCATTAAAAAAAATAATCATTTTTAATAATTTATAAATTATAAATTTTGAATGACATTTAGTTCAAGAACATTCTTTGCTATTGTTCAGCTGTGTCCTCTTACACAGTCCTTTTAGATTTTATACAAATAATTACACGTGATTTAAAATTTAAATTCTGTTTTTAATAATTTTTACTAATTCAGTTAAAACCAAATATTTCTAAAACTGACATATATATCTTACATATTGTTATATATAATACTGGTTCATTGGACGAAAATGTACAAATTCAGGTGGTAATGAATTGTCTAGTGAAGGTATTACAATATGTCTAAGTAACTGTTTCCTTATTTTCCTGTATGTCTGTTGCATTCAAAATTTTAATAAGTTACAGAAAAGCTTTTAAAATTGATTAAACCAATTTGTTATTGATAACCTTGTGTTTTAGAAAGCATTTAATTCGGGGGATCCCTGGGTGGCTCAGCGTTTTGGCGCCTGCCTTTGGCCCAGGGCGCGATCCTGGAGTCCCAGGATCGAGTCCCACATCAGGCTCCCTGCACAGAGCCTGCTTCTCCCTCTGCCTGTGTCTCAGCCTCTCTCTCTCTCTCTCTCTCTCTCTCTCATAAATAAATAAATATTTTTTTTTTTTTAAAAAAGAAAGCATTTAATTCGACAAATACTGATTGAGCATTTTTGTGCCAGGCACTGTTCTTGATGCTGGAGAATACATCAGTGTATAAAAAGTTCAACAACTTAATGAAAATAGGGAGAATGAATGATAGAGAAGGATAAAGGTGGAGCTAATCATGTTGGTGGACTTTGAGCTGGGGAAGACTTCCCTGCGTTGGTGGCTCTTGAGCTGAGAGCTCAGTTACAAGAAGGAGTCAGCTAAACAAAAGTCAGAAATCTAGGCAGAAGGAATACCAGACACAAAGTCTCTAAATCCAAAATTAAGTGGGGTTTTTCAGGGGTCACAAAGAAGGCTAGTATGACTGAATTTTATTCCACAATGGGTAAGGTGTTAGAAAATGAGGTAGCATGGGCCAGAAGTCCTTTTGGCTTATAGGTGAGGAAGTTTTTGAATTTTATGCTGAGTGAGATGGAAATCATTGGAGAATGCCTTGCAAGGAATTGCCCTGGTCAGTTTCCACTTCAAAAACTATTCCTCACCACATTATGGAGAGTGGTCTGAAGGATAGCTAAGGCTGAAAGCAGAGAGACAGTTAGGAAGCCCTTGCTATATTCTGGGTGTGATAGGATGGTGACTGGGACCAGGGTGATAGTGGTAAAGATGGCGAGAGGTGGGTGGTTTCAAGATATGATTCATGGCATTGTCAATGGTTTGGTTGATAGCTTTAATGTGAAGGATGAAGGAAAAGGAGAAGTCTGAAATGTTCATAGGTTTTACTTAAGCGTATTGGTGGATGGTAGAATTATTTTCTGAGAAGCAGACAGGAGTAGGTGACGATGAAATTGCAAGTTTCTTCCTGGTCAAGCTTCATTGTGATGCCAAATGTCATCTTTATTTGGATGTTAATGGTCAGTAGGGAGGTGGGACTGGAGATAAAATGTGGAAATTATGTAGATGTTATTCATTAACTGACTGAACAAAATCCTTCAAGGAGAAGATTTTATGGACAAATGCCAGTTGAATGCCTTGGATTGAGCCCTAAGGTCCTGGAATATGTAGAGGTTGAACAGAAAAGAGCAACTAATAAAGGAAGCTGAGAAAAAGTGGTCAGCAAGATTGGAGGAAAAGACAGTGTAGCCTGGTGTCCCAGAAAGCACAAGAGTTCATCAGGGTAGAAGTCAGTGTTTCAGTATTGCTGAGAGGCTGGGTAAAATGAAGAAAAGCCAACAATGTTCTTGCCAACATGGAGGTTGTGGGTGATCTCAGTAAGAGTAATTTCAGTGATGGGGTATGACTGGAAGTCTTACTCAAGTGGGAAGAAGAGAATGGAAGGTGAGGTAGTAGAGAAATTACCTCAAGTAACTCTTTAAGATGATGTTGCTGTGAAGATCAGAGAAGGGAAACTAGCTATTGGTAGAGGGGAATATGGGCTTTTTTCCATTTTTTTTTAAAGAGTATATTTGTAGATTAATGAGAATGAATAAGTTGAGAAATTACTTGGCAATGGAAGGGAGAAAATATAACCACAAAGTCACCTCGTTTATTTAACAGGAAGCACTGAGAATGTAGGTTCAGAAGCTTATATACACGGTTTGGTGTATTTGATGAGGAAGAGAAAGAAGAGAATTTTCATATGGGTGCCTCTGTTTTTTTCCCAGTGAGATTATAAAGCGAGATCATCAGCAGAGATGGAGAAGGCAGGAATGATAAGTGTTGAGGATAGGACATTACAAAATGGTAATTTTGGACATATTGCATGAAGATCCATGTGGAGTCAAATGTTTGGGATGCTTTGAGATGTTTGCAGTTCATTTGGTTCATAATGCTTTAAGTTTAAAAACTGACAGATATAGATAGGTTTCCTATATAAGTATGTCAGAATGTTTCCAAAAAATGGGGACATTTAAAATAATGATTCCTGCTCTGACTTGCTGTAGGTCCCATCACTCTTTTCCAACCACTTTGTGTGATGTCACCTGCTTGACCTTTGAAGACATTTGACTAAGGCAGCTTCTGGATATGAGAAAGAGGTGATTAAAGACATGTTAGTGGAGTTCGAGTTTTAAAGTGTTCAGATACTACATAATCCTAATCAAATATAGATACAGACCAAATAGTATGTTTGGGGTTCAGATTGCAAACTGAATGCTAAATACAGATAGATATATGGGAATTCCAAAAATGAAATTATGGGACCAATTCAAATATGTGACTTGGAGTTGTGGGTCACTAGAACTTACCAAAGATAAGGAGGACATTTGAATGGTAAAATTCCCCATTGCCTAATATTTAAATCAGTCTAAATGGAAGAGAAGTGGAAAATGAAATCTTAAAATTAGCTAATGGGACAGTTCTGTGGGATGGTGACAAGAGAGGTGCAGTCAATGATAGGATAAATAAAGAGGGCATATGAGTGAGGAGGAAGAAAGTAGAATGTCAAATTGGGCTAGTACGGAGGTGCCACTGGATAGAAGGATAATGAGCTATTGAATAAGACCCAGGAATGAGCACAAGAGTTCCTGTTCGTAGACTTTACCACATATATTGTTGTACCTTAGACAATAGAAGGTAATCCTGCAAAGGGGGCAATCCAGTAAAGGTGCTGGGATTGAAACACAAAAATGCATCTTACATTTCCTCAAGACATGGCAGATCTGTATCTGAAAAACTGGATAATTGGCTGATAATAAGATCAGCTGTTGTCCAGAGAAGAGAAACCAGAGCCCTAGAAGTACTGGGGGAGCTGTGGTTCTGGATTGAGCATCAAAACTGCTGCCTAGAAAGAGAAAGCAGAGAGGTCTGTTCACCAAGAAGTCTGTGAACACAGAAAACTAAACGAAAAGCATCACCATTTCACAGGAGCATCTATGCCATTATTCCATATGCTTTGGGTTTTTTTTTTTTTTTTTTTTTTTTGATGCTGTACAGAGCTTGCTAAACCTGATCACCTTAGCACTGTGAGGCTGGCTTATAACCTCCTTGTTTTCTCTCTAATGACTTTCTTTCCTCTTCCTTAAGAATCTACTTTTGTCTAAACCCTTCCATATAGTGTTAGGTGCACTCCCACTCACTTCCCGGACTCCCATAGCATTTCGTATTTGCCTCTGCTTCTGGTATTTGCATCCTGACTCTTTATCTAACCTTACATTCCTTTATGTAAAGGGGCTGTGCTTTAGTAATTTTTGCATTTCCCTGGTGAGTGGCTGACAGATACTCCAAGCTCAATTCATGCTAGTTGGAAGGGGTAAAACTGACATGAATAAATGAAAAAATGATTAGATTTTCAACAACAGTTTTAAAATGGGTAGAATGTAAAAGAATTTGATTAATTCTGACGAGAAAATGTTCTTAAAATTGAAAAAAACATTCCTTTTAATGAAGTATTATATTTAATATTTTACTTTGTATTTTTAAGTGCAGTTGCATTTGGGTCAGATAAAGTAAGTCTTTAATAAGTATGACAGGTGGCTAAATTGGCACTGGATTTCAGTGACTTTGAGAGTTACATTGATTTATGGATAACTCTATCTCATGAAGTGAGGATGTTTAGACCCCTCAGCAAGTCCAGAGACTCTTTCAGGAGGTATAGGGACCAGACTATGAAGACTTTTTCCAGATGGGACACCTGGGTGGCTCAGTTCTTTAGCGTCTGCCTTTGGCTCGGGCCATGATCCCGGGGTCCTGGGATCGAGTTCTGCATCAGACTCCCTGCAGGGAGCCTGTTTCTCCCTCTGCCTTGTCTCTGCCTCTCTCTCTGTGTCTCTCATGAATAAATAAATAAAATCTTAAAAAAAGGCTTTTCCCAGAGAACTATTTGTAAGATGTAAATCATAATGTGGTTACAATTCATATATTTTAAAGTGCCTATAAACCTTAAAGAATTTCAGAATAAAGCCATAATCAGGAAGGGCTTCATAGAAGAGGTATGTTTTAAAATAGCATTTGAAAGATGTTATAGTTATTGTGTGGTGGGGAGTTTGAAGAGAGCATTTGGAGGATGAGAACCTTCTTAGCAAAGGGGTTGATACAAGAGTATGTGTACAGGTGATTTGAAGGCAAGGACATTGTAGCCACACTGTGTTAAAACTGATCCAAGCTTCTATTATGGAGATATCTGGGGATGTATTTTTTCTATGTATGATGAAAAGAACCTTTTTCAAATGTAAATGGAACAGATTGGAGCGGCATAACCCTACTCATCTTTCCATTCATATCTAAAAAGAAAGAAAAAGAAACATTTTCTTTGACATAATTTGGCAGTATTCATTTGGTTTTTGCAAGTGAACGTTATGACAATGGATTTATAAACTTGAGGTTTGTGAACACTTTTAAAATTATTCCTGTATGTATTTTTGTGTATCATATATACCTAAACTTCAGAGGTAGCTGGGGGCTCCTGTGGAACTATCATCCTAGAAATTTAATAGGAACAAAGATCTTAGGTTTCAATGTTTATTGTTAATAGACTCAAAGCAAATCCGGGAATAACTTACTCTAAACTTTGTGTAATTAATATTGTGTTAAATTTGAATTGTAAGGGGATTACTTACTTTTTCATTGGGATTTTAGGTGACAATGATTATCTTGTTTTTCAGTCATTCAAAATACTGGATTTGAGTTTCTTCCTTAGTCACATGGATATCAGCAATGTTCCATTAAAAGGCTATGCAAATCATAGAAAATTTAGCAAGTTCTTAAAGGAATGAGGGAATAAGATAACATTTATTAAGATCTAATAGATATCGGCTAATACGTTAGGCAGTTTGCTAATATAAATTTTGTGAGATAGTCTAATTCTCAAATATTATTTTTTAGCAGGAAAAAAATGCCACAATAACAAGAGTTCACCAGAAAAAAAAATGAAGATCTATATGCAGAATTGTGGCTAGGCCTAAAGTGAGCCATAAGAGACAGGGGTCACCTAGGCTTGAATGGTGATGTCACAGCCTGGTCAGGACTATTGCCTGGAAGTAGGGCTGTATGACAGGACACTGTCACCATCACAGTGAGGCATAGAATTCCAAGGGAATGCATAGAGTTGGTGAGGGAGTAATACAGACTTAAATTCACCTCACACCCTCTGACTTACTGTTTGTGTCTCCCTTTAGCCAAATCCAATTGGAATCCAGAGGCTGAGAGAGCCTGAAGAGACTTACTATGTAGAATTCAGCCTTTCGGGACATAAAGAATGGTGCTTAGGGAAACAAATGAAGAATACTGTACACATATTCTTTCTCAGATTTTCAAAATAAGGACTTTTGAAAATCATATTTCTTAAAATCATCATCTTTGTCATTGTTCAGTTACTGAAGAAGAAAAAGCTAAAGGCATATTCCTGAAGGACACCTAAAAACCTGATTGCTGTGGTGGTTATTATTATTATTATTTTTTTTAAAGTCTTTTTTTTATTTTTTTTTCATTTATTTATGATAGTCACACAGAGAGAGAGAGAGAGGCAGAGACATAGGCAGAGGGAGAAGCAGGCTCCATGCACCGGGAGCCTGACGTGGGATTCGATCCCGGGTCTCCAGGATCGCGCCCTGGGCCAAAGGCAGGCGCTAAACCGCTGCGCCACCCAGGGATCCCATGCTGTGGTTATTAAATTAGCGTTGAGTTTCCCAGCAGCCAAGGAAAACAGGGAACTGTGTACATAGCTCTTATTGACTGCTGGGAAACAAACCAACTTATCATTCTTGAGAGAGGAATTCTTAGTGAAGAGTTAACAAAATTCTCACTATAGGAACAATGAGCAACTTACTATAGCATATTCATGAAAACTATGTAAACGTATTCATTTAAATGTTTCTGGTATTAGTGTTTGGTTTAAATTAAAGTTATGGTGTTAAATTATAAGTCTCGGTTTCTATGTGTCTATCAGCTTTTTCTTTTACTAATCTGCCTATGAAGAAGTTTTTCATTTGCTAACCCATTTTTTACTTTCTGAGTAGAGAAGCATCTCTAAGTACAATAAATAGAAGCAATTAATATTTACTTTCAAAACCCATTATGTTGAAATATTGAAATATAAAATATAAACTAATGCATAAGTAGATACTGTAGAGTGATTTGTTATGAGAGGTTATCTTTCCTATCATCTGTTTTTCTAGGCTTGACTTACTGATCAATCTTGCATCCATCTAAAATTTATGAGCTATAAATAACTAAAACACAGGTGTTAATTCTTGCAAATTGACCCAGTGCTATAAATGGAGACTTAGAGAACTGATAAATGGTACTTTCTCAGTTACTAAAGGGTTTCCTTAAATACTAGTCTCCTCAAACATGTAGAACATAGTCTTGAAGATTAACTACTTCAGTTTTAAATGACAATAAAAATAATGAAAGCATCATCACCTTGGATTAATCACAAAATTAAAACAAAGATATGACATGTACAAAAATAATCCAACAGGTCAGCTTTTCAGAGGTTTACCTTTTGTTTAGCATAGGTACATTATGAATACTCTTCCATCTGAGTTTATGTCACACATGTACGTTTGAAGCATAGAATTTAGGTCATATGTCTTTGATCTAAGTTATTGCTCATTCCCAGGCCAGTTGTGGGACAAGAGATAATTGATGAGTACATACTGGCAATGTATTTTTATGCCATGTTTTATATTAGGTGCCATGAAAAGCACACAAAAAAGTGTGAGACACAGGTTTGTTTGTTTGTTTTGAATTCTAGTTTGGGAATTAAGACCCAAAACAATGGAGACAAATCAAGGGGAATATATAGTAACTGATAAATTACATGTTTAAGAAGGTTCAAAGAAGAGTGTGATAAATGGAATATTATAGTTGGAATGACTTTCAAAAGGAGAGAGATTGTGAATAGGACTTCGGTGAAAGGATAAAGTTTAAGTAACTAAGTAGGAGAGCAGAAAAAGGACAGTTCCTTTTGGGGAAAATCTCTAATGGATTCAGTTGGCCAAGAAACTGGACTAGAACCTTGCTAGAACCTTGTAACTCTAAGTGTGGTTATTCAGTGTATGGTCCTAGGACCATATAGAAATACTATAGTTTAGATTTGTCTCCTAAACTACCAAATCAGAATCTGAATTTTTTAAAAATTATTTTAGAGAGAGAGTGCACACACATGGCCCCGGGGATGAGGTGGGGGTGGGGAGGGGCAGAGAGAGAAGGAGAGAGAATCTTCAACGTGACTTCCTGCTGAGCAAGGAGCCTGATGATCCCAGGACCCTGAGATCATGACCTGAGCCAAAATCAAGAATCAGCTTCTTACCTGACTGCATCACCCAGATACCCTGAGAATCAACATTTTAAAAAAAGATCTTCTGGTGATTTATGGACTCTTGAAAATTTCAGAGTCAGTTGTTAAGGGTCCTGTTGAATAGGGGTGGTACATATGTGAGTCAGTTATGGCCAGACTGGTGTGGGCATTGGCAGTGAGATGAGATGAATCAATAGACATTTCTGTGTAAGACTTGTGTTCAGTTAATGGCTCTGCTGTCTCACAAGGACATTCTTCCATACAC
The DNA here is from genome assembly GCF_003254725.2 of Canis lupus dingo. Classification (NCBI taxonomy): domain Eukaryota; kingdom Metazoa; phylum Chordata; class Mammalia; order Carnivora; family Canidae; genus Canis; species Canis lupus. The sequence continues at coordinate 23,552,284 of NC_064271.1, forward strand.
TATACTTTCAGTCTCCCTGTGTAATATTCAAACTGTGGATTTAATTGAAATCATCTTGTGTGTTTATCCACACATTAAATTTCCATTTCAATAATATTTCAATTTTAAAGAAATGAAGAGGCAGTTCCTGAAATTACAGGTTGCTACTTTTTTAAGGTTTTAAGGCCTTGTTTTAAAGTGGGCTTTAAGTAAAATACTGGCACATCTGCCTCTTATCTCTGTAACTTCCAGGAAACCCTCAGAAGTGCAATGCCCGGAGGTAATGCAGCTTTCTCAGTATCTGGCCTGTGTGCATAGTAGCACAGGTGTTCCCTTTGAAATCTGAGCCTTGTGCATTTTCCCTGTCACTACAAAGTCTTTTCAGGACAGGTGAAGCACAGTAGTTAAACACCTGAGGTAGTTTTAGAGTTGTAAGGAATGCGTTGCTGCAGATTTCCATAGTGCTTTCTATACCGGAGGACTTTATCACATACACACACAAAAACCATCATACATTCTTTGAACATAGATTGACTTGCTTATTTATTTATTTCACTGATGTCAGTTTCTTCATTGTAGTTCAGATAATGCCACCAACAGGGAGCAAAGAAGGTATAATGAGGCATTATGTTTGGAATTTGAATCTGAAATCTCGTGAAGTGTCAAATGTGTGACTCGCATAGAATAACAGATTCTTTTTTGAGGGTCAGGTTATTGCTGTCAAGAGGATCATGTTGACAATTTATCCTGTCAGATTTTTGGATTGCACTTTCTTATTCAAATAGGAGAACACAACAGTGATTTGGAGAGGGATTTATTTTTGACACCTGATGGATAATTTACAAACCTGTTTTTCCAGAGGTGATAGCACAGCAAGAATTATCTTTCATAGGTGGTATTTAGAAAGACCTAACTTCTTAGGGTTTGGTTTTCTCCAGCGACATCTACGTTCATGAGCTGGCTGAAAAATTCTTGTTCCCTTTAGCTGTGCAGACAAGTTGTATATATGTTACATGTATATTATATCTTGAAAATCCATAAAACTATATCAATTTTATAAAAATGTACTAGCTGACTAAAAAATACTGTGCTGTTTGGCTGTGCAGAAAAATTACATGTAGAAGTCAAAGGTTTTACCATTGTGTTTTCGGCATTAAACTGCAAGAAGCCTGGTTTTAACTTCTTACTGAGAATATATTCTTGTCATATTCAGTTACGTTTCAGTTTATCTGTTTTGGACAATATTAAAACTTTCTTAAATAGGGATAATTCAGAAATAATTGAGCTTTTCTCTAGATTCATAATTGGAAGATCTGAAACCTTTTCGGTTTTGCAATCTTGTAAGTCACAGTACAGCTTTTTTTTTTAAAAAAAATTAAGTGTAGTTGGTATACAATGTTATATTAGTTTCAGGTTCACAACAGATTTGACAATTCTATATATTCTAATTTTACAATTCTATATGATACACAGTGCTCACTACCATAACTATAGTTACCATCTGTTATACATAATGTTATATAGTTTTATTTACTGCATTTTCTATGCTGTATTTTTCATCTGCTTATTTATAACTGGCCATTTGTGTCTCTTAATCCCTTTCAACTATTTTGCCAATTTATCCAACCTTATCCTCTCTGGTAACTACCAGTTTGTTCTCTGCACTTATGAGTCTGTTTCTGTTTCTGTTTGTTTGTTTAGATTCCACATATAAATAAAATCATATGGTATTTTTCTTTACTTGACTGAATTATTTTACTTAGCGTAACATCCTCTAGGGGTTCATCCATGTTATTGCAAATGGCAAGATCTCATTCTTTTTTGTGGCTGAGTAATAGTCTGTTGTATTCTAATAACATAACTTCTTTATCTATTCATTTATTGATAGACATTTGGGTTGCTTCCATACCTTATTTTTGTAAATAATGCTACAGCGAACATAGGGGTAGATATATCTTTTTGAATTCATGTTTTTGTTTTCTTTGGTTAGATACCCAGTAGTGGAATTACTGGATTCTATGGTATTTTTATTTTTATTTTTTGGAGGGGAACTTACTGTTTTTCACAGTGGTTGCACCAGTTTGTATTCCCACCAACAGTGCAGGAGGGTTCCTTTCTTTCCACATCCTCTCTAACACTTGTTATTTCTTTCTATTTTTTTTTTAATGCTAACCATTCTGACTGGTGTGAGCGATATCTCATTATTGTTTCGATATGCATTTCCTGATTAGTGGTGCTGAGCATCTTTTCAAGTTTCTGTTGCTCATCTGCATGTCTTCTTTGGAAAAATGTCTATTCAAATCCTCTGCCCACTTTTTTTTTTATCTGCCCACTTTTTAATCACAAAATAGCTTTTGCTTCTTAGAAATGCCTTTAATTGTCATAAGAAAGATTATTTTAGAGTTTGCAAGTATTTATCCATTTCTATAAGCAATAAAGAGCACTCTATAAGAAACTATAAGTGCAAAATAATAGAATTTTAAAGCTGAAAGAATTTGAAAAGACTTATTCTAGCTTTTTATTATTTCAGATAAGGAAACAGAAACCAAACTTGACATAATCAAGAGACAAATTTGAAAGTACATAAATTAAGAAAGAAAACTCTTCCAGAGTGTATCATGTATTTTATTTTTTAAAAAAGATTTTAGAGAAAGCACAAGCAGGGGGAGTGGCAGGCAGAGGGAGAGGGAGAATCAGGCTCCCTGCTCAGCGAGGAGGGACCCTGGGATCATGGTCTGAGCTGATGGAAGATGCTTAACCAACTGAGCCATTCAGGTGCCCTGTGTATTTATTTGAATTACCCATTGAAGTACTTTGAACAAATAAAAGGTTATTTTTACTATCTATACAAGAAAACGAGAGGAAAATTTATGACTAATGACCTTACTTGCTTGTGTCCAGAAGACGTAGCACTAGGGAAAGGGTATTTTCAATACCATTGAAAGCTAGCATACTATTATTATTTCTGTCAGCCATTGATTGCTCAGGACTGAGGTAGGCTTGGAGATGTAAGGGTAGTTTTCTGAATTAGGTATGTAGATATATATGTTCCAAAACAAGAATGTGAAATTCCTTTTGTCAAAATTTATTGCAAATGCTAAGATAATTTTTTAAAATAATTTCATCATGCTATTTCAAGTTTTCAGTGGTAGAAGTAGACCAGAGTTTCTAGCCTAGACCAGACTTCCAACATAATTGCCTTTTTCAAACCACTGTGTTTTTATAATATTGTTACTTTGCCATAAAGCAATGCAGATTTAAAAAGTCTATATTAAATTGCAAATCATATTATGGACTAATGTTTGTCATTTAATTAGGCTACCTAATAGTATGATAATCAAAGATCAATTTTGTCTATTGCATTTATCCCTGTTGGAAATCCACTAAAACTGTATAAATTTTGCAAAAAGTATAATGTATTAGAAGGTATAATGTATTGTTTCTATATTATTTAGATATTCTTTCCATTTGTTAGCTAATGCAACACTAATTATATTTTCCAGTTGTTTTGGAAAAAAAATTATCTTTACTATTTAAAGGCATTTTTCTCAGCATGTCTTTGAAAAGACCTATTATAGCTTTGTCCACTTAGGTAGAATTTTGTAAAATGGTAGAAAATCTTACAATCCTATTTCTCTCTACTGAGAAAGAGATTTTACAGTTATGAAATTATGTGAGTTTCTAGTTAATAATTTCTTTGTGCATTTAAAGGTGTCAGACCATTTAAGGCTGGTCTATTTAAAATGTCTTTAATCATTTATATATTTTCTTTGTTGGTGAATCTAACTCTATGAAACTACTTTACTTTAGTGTCACCTAGGGTATTCTCTTTGGTAGACTAATTATCATGATACAGATCCCAGCCGGGACATGGATTTTCAAATTTTATTAATCTAGAAAGAGTTATAAATTTATTGTGGTCAAGAAGATACATATGAAAATACTTAAGCAATTTTAAGAGACAGAACTATTCTCAGTAACAAAGAGAAGGAAAAGGTAATATTCACTAATGACAATTTTTGGCTAATGTACAGTGATACAACTTACTGGTAACCTACCAATATTAATTCTGTTAAAAACTACATCCTTGAATGATTTCCAGCTGTCCTCACTGTGGATTATTATTATTAGAGCAGGATTGCAGGTATTATGATAGGAATATGAATTGTATATGTCCACTCATGTTTCACAGGAGGATAGCAGTCCTGGTTTCCTGTACGTGTTTAGATAGCTACATACTTTCTGATTTCTACCAGTTTAATATTTTATTACCAAAATTACTTTATTTCTAGGTTTACTTTTGAAAGTCCTTTGTTAACATTTAGGATTCCTCAGATAGGCACACAAATACACAGAAGAAATGATAAAACCTTCATGTTGAACTGGCTTTAAAAATATCATTGGAGACAAAGAATTTAGTAGTTTTCTAAATGTTTCTTTTAGTAATAAAAATTCATTGAACACTTGACTGTGGTCTAAGGAGGAACAGCTTACAGATGTAATTGGAAAATAGAGTGGTTTTCATTTCTACACACCTCAAGTACCCATTTTATAAAGAAATGGTAATTTTAAGTGTGGTTTGGCTTTAAATTAGTGCTGGGTGAATAGTTCATAGAGAAAAAAAAAGTCTGTCAAGCCATCTTGATTTTATTTACAAACTTGAACTTAAATAGAAACGTGTAGAGACTAACTTACATTTAAATGGGATGGGTATGACCCTGAGAGACTCTTAACTCTGGGAAACAAACAAAGGGTTGCAGAAGGGGAGGTGAGTAGGAGGATGGGGTAACTGGGTGATGGGCACTGAGGAGGGCACTTGATGGGATGAGCACTGGGTGTTATATGATATATTGGCAAATTGAACTTAAATAAAAACAAATGTAAAAAAAAGAAAAACCACAAAAAAATAAATGGGATGAGTTATGAATTATTGGTGCCCTTAAAACATGTAATATAACATTAGGGCATGAAAATACAGTGTTTTCATAATAATGTTTCCTCCAGGACAACTGTATTTTCATTAAGTTTTTTAAAGAGTCTTCTTGATTTGTATTATTGAATTTACCTAAACACCTGTGCTTGATTATATTCTTTAAATAGATAATTACTTTACAAACTGTCACTAATTAATATTTGTTAAATATTAGTAGTAAATTTTAGTTGCATGCTCCTCTACTTCAGTTCTTATATTAAAATAATGTGTCCTTATTTTAACATTATATTATAGTTCATTTGATAATGATTCCCCCTCATATTTTTAGTGCATTACATAGAAAAATTGCCATGGCTTAAAAAACAGCTTATCCATAGTACATACTCAGTAATTGAATATTTTAGTCCTTGAAGGGACCTGAGTTATCTTCTGTTACTCACTTTGCAAATAAGAAAACTTAGCCTAAAGCATTTGAATGATGTGCTTTAGATTTTATTTCAATGTCTGTACAAAGATATGTACACAAACTTTTGCAATATAATGTATTTGTGAACTGGGAGCTGGTTGTTTATCCTCTACAAAAAGCATCCATCTTCAATGTCTTCAGAAAAACTAACATCTGAGATTGTAGAATCATGTATAAAACAAGAGTAGATTGGCCTTGAATAAGGGTCTTAATGATGTGAGAGAGCTAGGCTCTTGTCTCATGGAGTTGAAGAATGAACCTTGTGGACAAAGAGTGAGTAAAGTGATAAAAATTTTATTAAGTGAGGATATAGAGAAAGCTCTTGGAAGTGAGAGGGGTCCCGGCAAGGTTGCCACTGAGGGTAACCACTTTTAATGACAGTCTTTTATTGAGAACTGACTAGGAAGCTTGTGGCCTTGAGATTCTTGTGCAGTCTTGGTTTGAGCAAGAACTATTGATAACATCCTTAATGACTTATTTCTTTGTGGTCTGGTGAATTTCTGTGATTATTTTGCAGCTGTCAAAGAAAGATATTCCTTAATATCCAGGGCCAAGTCCTCTAGACTATTCCCTTATCTCTGGTTTTTATATCTCAGCATCCTTGGGATTTCTGTGAACCTGATTCCGTAGCCCCCCCTCCCCTCCCGTCTGTCTTTCCCTGTCTAGCCCTGCTTGTCCCTTAATCACTATGGTCTCTTTTACCAGCTCAGATGGGTGGTTCATACTCTGAGTCTCTCACATGTTAGTTTGCAGTGACCTGGACTTGCAAACTGCTAGGCCTCATGCATGGGCTAGGAAAACCCAAACCACCAAAACCCCTCTTGCATTTTTTAGGCTCTGTGTGATCTCTCTACAGTATTTTGCCAGCTACCCCTTCAGGGTAGCTAGACTCAATTTCTTGGCTCAGGTCTGTCAAGATATGTGTGGATGGGCAGAGGGAGAGAGAGAGCAAAACCCAAGCTGACTCCACGCTAAACATGGAGCCCAGGGCTGGGTCTCACAACCATGAGATGAGAACCCTGAGATCAGGACCCTGACCAAGAATCAGATGTTTAAATCACTGTGCTACTCAGGTGCCCCAAGATGTGTGTCTTAAAAGATAATGAACTGACTGTAGAGAGGCTGTATTTCCTAACCTAGCCTGAGAAGTCTTGTAGTGTCCTTCTGTGTATTAGAAGGGAGTTACCATCCAGCTCAAATTGAAGGGAGGGGAAGGGAATTTAGCTCCACCTTTGTGGAAAAGAGTGTTTTAAAATCACCACACCATTTTTTTTTTCTTTTTTTTTTTGTGCTGCTTTTTCCCTAGTGTGCCTTCCTTTGGCCTACAGTCATGATTAGGTTTCTTCCACACTTTAAAAAAATCAAAGCAAACAAATTCTCCTTAGAACCTGGCATGTTACTTTTTTTTTTTTAGCTTCTGGACATCTCTCTCTCTCTCTCTCTTTTTTTTTTTCCTTTCCTTTCTGAAGCATTAACAAAGTAATGCATACTTGTCTTCTCTTCTTTCTCCTTCCAGCCAAGTATGTGCCCATGTGCTCTGATTTTTCTCCTAAGCATTGATCTGAAATCATGAATTAGCCCTTAGCAGCTCTTGTCTTTCTGGACTTCTCTGTGGCATTTGATCTTGTTGCCCACTCTACTCCTAGAATCCTTGTCCCATTACTTCTATAATTGAACTCTCTTACAGTTTTCCTTTCACCTTTCTGATCCCAATTTCCTTGGTTTATTTTACTAATTCATTGTTTTTTTCTCCCTTTCCAAGGTTAATAATCCCAGAATTTTCTTTTCATTTCTCTTTTTATTCTATATCATCTTCCTGAAGAAAGTCATCTCTAGATGAATAACTTCAAAATTCATATCTTCACAGATTTCTTTCCCCAGAACCCCAGTCATATCTTTCCACTCTCTCCTTGGCATACATGCTGTATGTATAACACACATCTCATGTGGCACCCAAAAAATTGACATCAAAATACATTAAACACATTTCCATGGCAACAATCTATTTCTTTTCCTGTATTTTCTTTCTCCTAATTTGGTAACCTTCATCATCTTCATCTTTTTCTTTTTTTTTTCCCCCCCCCTCACCACCTACCTTCAGTCATCCATCAACTTCTAGGAATTTAAATTCTGAAACATGATTTCAGTTTGTCTGCATTTCTCCAGTCTCATTGCTATCACCTTAGGTTGGGTCCTCATGTTCCAGTTTCCTATCCCCTAACATGCCCAGAGTTCTGTTATTGTGCCAAGACTGAACCTAGCTCTACCTATGTTTTTACAACCACTATGCTGCCTGTTTTCTAAATAAAAAATTGAACATTAAACCGAGGACATTCAAAATAATTTCAGTAATAATTTTGTAATTTTAAATATTTCTTTGTAAATTATTTTAAAAGTAAAAATTAATCACCCTCATTGAATGTTATATATAATAATCCATATATGTTTTATAGGAATCAAATTCATTAATCATTCATATACTCAATAAGTATTTATTAATCATCTTGTCTATATGATAGACACAAAGCACAAAAAATAGGCCAAAGATACTGGAGTGAATTAAATGACTGCCTCCAAGAAACTCATAGTCTTATGAAAGAGATGGACATGTAGACGAATACTAACATTGCATTCTAATAGCTGCTAAATGAAGAAGTATTACAAAGTTTTAAGAGCCCCAAGGAGCTGGGATCCCTGGGTGGCGCAGCGGTTTAGCGCCTGCCTTTGGCTCAGGGCGTGATCCTGGAGACCCGGGATCAAATCCCACGTCGGGCTCCTGGTGCATGGAGCCTGCTTCTCCCTCTGCCTATGTCTCTGCCTCACTTTCTCTCTCTCTCTCTCTCTGTGTGTGTGTGACTATCATAAATAAATAAAAATTAAAAAAAAAAGAGCCCCAAGGAGGGAGAAACCTACATCTGAAAGTATACAAGGTATCTAGAGTGTATTATGTAAAGCTGGGTTATGAGGAAAGAATAGGGGTCTGACAAATAATTGGGAGAAGGATGTTTTAAGACAAGAAACAATGCCAGCAAGAGCAAGAAATGGCATGTTTTATAAGGAACAATGGGACCAAGGAGATCTTGGACTTTATGTATATGGGAATTTATTGAATGTGCTTAGACAGAGCAATCACCTAGATGTATTTGTGCTCACTTAGGTAGTCTAAATACCTTGGGGCAGATTGGAGGGAAAAGAGATGGCAGCAAAGAGACTAGTTAGGAGACTAGCGCAAAAAAATCTAGGTGAGAGATATTGAGAACGCAGACTAAGATGTTGACTTTGCAAAGCAGTAGGAAGGGAAGAAACTAACTGAAACATACAATATTTTGAAGAAATGTCCAGACTCTACATATACTTTATATGTTTGTGTCTGTACGTTGTTTTTGTTTTAAACTATAGACTTGGGATGTAGAACTGGAAAGATCTGCAGAATCCTGGGCTGAAACTTGTTTATGGGAACATGGACCTGCAAATTTGCTTCCGTCAATTGGACAGAATTTGGGAGCACACTGGGGAAGGTAGCGTAAAATGTAACTTTTTTTTTTGATTAACATAAAGGCTTGAAATGCTTATTAATTCAGCACTGAAAATTTTCTAAAATTTCTTTTAGAGCCTAAGGAAAAAAAATAATCACAATATACAAATAATACAAATAATTTTTAAAAATGTCATAGCAGAATGACCAGCAATATTTTAGACTTACTTTTGTTTAAATCATTGACATATTAGTAATGTAATGGGCATAAGTATTTAACATGTATAACTTACAGAAGACTATCTCTCTACCAAACTTCATCAATCTATTTTGCAATATTTGGTTTTACATTTTTTCCAACTTTACTTACTCTCAGTGGTTATTGTCTTTCAAATAGATACAGGCCCCCAACATTTCATGTACAAGCATGGTATGATGAAGTAAGAGACTTTAGCTACCCGTATGAACATGAATGCAACCCATATTGTCCATTCAGATGTTCCGGTCCTGTGTGTACTCATTATACACAGGTATGTTTTGGGTATATTATACTTCATTTTTCTAAGTGTTTTATGCTGCTAAACTTGTGTCTAATGTAATCTGGTATGATTATTTAAAAAACATAAATATTGATTTATGTGGAATAGACTTATCGATTTCTATAAATAATAAAAGTAGTTACTAGGAAAAGTCCAAACATCAATTTAAAAAAGACAGTATTTCAGTGATTTTCTGTGTGAAACATTTTTAATCTGGCCCCAGGAAATGCGCATGGGGAGAAGTTTACCATCTTCAACGTTAGGTATCATTATTTTTTATTTTCCAAAAAAATAAAAATATAGTTTTATTTACCATGACACTCAATATTTACATATGTGCAGCATTTATGTACATTTATTTATTTTTATTAAGTGTCTACTTTTGGTATTTGGATTAGTTGTAAACCTCTAAGTCAAACAACTGAGGCTAAATTCAACTAGATAAATCCCACCACAGATCTGAGTTACTAGAATTTCTATAGCTGATTATTAGTGAATATAAAGCAAATTGTTCCGTCTTTGCCTGTGACAAGTGTAAGATTAGCACTGAATTCCCTAATAAGCAGTCATGCGATTAAAATATACATTGTATAAGAAGTTTGAGCCTCTACATTTTTGTTCCAGTACAGTTTAAGATGAGAAATTCTATTCTTTGTTAGGTAAGCCTCTTCATAGAAACATGAACACAGCAATTTAGGTTTGTGAGGATGTAACTTTTGAACTATTTACTAAACACATATTTTGAAGATACTTACCTTTAACAGATAGACAGGGTTATTTACCTGTAGTGCTCTTTTTTTTTTAAGATTTTATTTATTTATTCACGAGAGACAGAGAGAGAGAGAGAGAGAGAGAGAGAGAGAGAAAGAGAGGCAGAGACAAGGCAGAGGGAGAAGCATGCTCCATGCAGGGAGCCTGATGTGGGACTTGATCCCCTGTCTCTAGGATCACACCCTGGGCTGAAGGCAGCGCTAAACCGCTGAGCCACCGGGGCTGCCCTGTAGTACTCTTTAAATTGAATCACTTCCCAAAGTTTCAGGAAAAATATTCTTTTGACATTGCCTTGTTACATCATGAATGATAAAGGTTCATTTCTCAAGTTGAGTTTTATACATTTCTCTCTGAGATATATTGTCTTATTTTGTCTCAGCCTACTTTTTCTGAAAATTTCTCTTAATGTAGGTGGTGTGGGCAACAAGTAGCAGAATAGGCTGTGCCATTAATTTGTGTCATAACATGAACATCTGGGGGCAGATATGGCCCAAAGCTGTCTATTTGGTGTGCAATTATTCCCCAAAGTAAGTAGACAAAACATTACTTTTATATGTAAATTTTGCCTGACCACATGAAGTAACTTTATATTTTCAATTTTTTCTCATTTTCATTGTGAATTATTGAGTAAAATGTATTGTTTTAACTCTATTTACTTAATATGGCAACAATTATGGTTGCCCGATGCATAAAATCAGTGCTTAAAGGAATATAAAGATTGAAAATATGATCTTTGTGAAGACAGGAATTATATTTTTATGTCTTAAGTATTACTCATTACATTATTATATTACATAAATATTTTTAATACTTTGGATTTATTAGAGATAAAAAATGACAGATTAACTGAGAAATGTATTTTCACCTTTGTAAAGAGCATTGAATGATTATGTTGAAAATATTACACCTGTACTTAGGGTCAAATCTAAGTCTCAGATCTCTTCATTAAAACAAATGGAATAGGGATGAATATTTCATAACAGAGCTTAGCATTCTGTAAAAGTTTAAATTTGTAATTTTTAACAGTATACATAGCATTTTACTTTGAATATTTTCAAAAGAATGAGGCAGCAGTTCATATATAAACCTAGTAACTGAAGGGACTCTGTGATGGAAGATATAAATGTCTTAAATCTATACATCAAAATCATTACTTAGAATATAGTAATATTTTACAGTGTCTTCTAAATGATTCTATATTAGACTACCTCTTAATAGAATGGATCATCTTTTTAAGGGGGAACTGGTGGGGCCATGCTCCCTATAAACATGGACGTCCGTGTTCTGCTTGCCCACCCAGTTTTGGAGGTGGCTGTCGAGAAAATCTGTGCTATAAAGGTATGTGCCGTTGTGTCATAATATCCGTGTGATTTATGTTTTAATCCAGCATTTGTACTTAAAAGGCAAAAAGCACATTTAATTATTACATGAGGGCACTTGAATGGCTCAGCAGTTGAGCATCTCCCTTTGGCTCAGGTCGGGATCCTAGAGTCCTGCGATGGAGTTCTGCATCAGGCTCCCCGCAGGGAGACTGCTTCTCCCTCTGCCTGTATCTCTGCCTCTCTCTCTGTGTGTCTCTCATGAATAAATAAAATCCTTAAAAAAACAGCAAATTATTATTATTATTATTATGTGTAAAGTTCCCAGAACTCTATTTGAAATATTTTGAAGCCATTTCAAATATTTTCAAAATAAAATATTAGGAAGTCTGTCATTCCTAATATGTTCTTAAAGTTTCATCATTCTATCAGATAACCACTTCTTTTTTTTATTTTTTATTTTTTCAGATAACCACTTCTAATTCTACTTTGAAATTACCCCAGAGTGACAAATACATTTACATTTTTAAAAAATTTTACTTATTTATTCGAGAGAGAGAGAAAGAGAGAGGCAGAGACACAGGCAGAGGGAGAAGCAGACTCCATGCAGGGAGCCTGACATGGGACTCGATCCCAGCACTCCAGGATCATGCCCTGAGCAGAAAAGCAGGCACTAAACCTCTGAGCCACCCAGGGATCCCCAAATACATTTACATTTTTAAAAAACACCTTAGTATGTTATTGACTAGAGTTATTTTTATAAGTGTCTTCAATTTTGAAGGATTTAGCAGTCTAATACAGTTTGGTTTTAGCACTTCAAGAGTTTTTGCCAAAATACCTATCCATGAATCTTACTAAATCATGCTCAATGAATTATACTAATTCTGTGTTCCTTACTACAGAATACATAATTTCTCATGCCAAAGTAACAAATTAAAAAGCTATAGTAGTATTGTAAAACTGTTGTAAAAGCAGTGCTCTGAAATGTATTTGACATGCCAAAATGTACATATAAATATGGTATCCTGTTTACAGCACACGAAGAGAAAACTTATATGACAAAGCTTTGTGATAATCCTGTCTTGTTGGGCATCCAGGTGAACATTTCTATTCCCTTGTACTTTTTTCTTAATGACGACCAAATGGAGATTAAAGTAGACTGTTTTAGAAAATATGAATTAGGGACGCCTGGATGGCTCGGTGGTTGAGCCTTTGGCTTGGGTCATGATCCCGGGGTTCTGGGATCGAGTCCCACATTGGGCTTCCTGCAGGGAGCCTGCTGCTACTCTGCCTATGTCTCTGCCTCTCTGTGTCTCTAATGAATAAATAAATAAAATCTTAAAAAAAATAAATTAATGCAACTTTTTTTTTTAGTATTCATAAAGAGATGTCTTTTTTCCTTGACAACCAAATACTCATTAGTATAATGAGCTGATGAGAGGTTACAATTTATTTCACTCTGTTACATGAACCATTTTTCATTCGTGGAAGCATTTTTCATTGTGTGCGTGTTTTTCCGTCTTCTATACCCCTAAACTTCCAGCCTACTTGCCCCTTCACCAACAAACCCCTATTTTACTTAAAATTGACTCTCCTCTGAATTCATACTTCCCTTTTCTATGTTCTGAGTTCTTGGACATCCATGAAAATAACATACCTTTCCAAAGTATTTCACTGTTAAAGCCTTGATATAAGTCAACCTGGAAAAAAATTAAATTCTCCATTGTTAAGTATAAATTTTTGCACATTAAGTTTCCTTCTAAAAGGGAAAAACTTTCCATCGAAACTGACATTGTAGTAAATTAAAAGGGCAAGCCTTCTTTAGGCTGAATTTCCTTTGGGGAGTATTTTAAATGTGACCCTTTTGAAAATTTTAAATGTGAACCTCTAAACAAAATGATTTCATTTGGGAAACTGCATTCAAATACACTAAGCACACAAATAGTTCATTAGATCACTGCGTAGACTAAATGGTACCATTATGAAAGGCAATCACTGATACCACTTTCAAATATAAAGCGAGTTTAGAACTGACTCCATTTAATGTTAGCCCATAGAAGCATAAATGATTCAAGAGTTCAAAACCTTATCCATGTATTTCATGTATTCCAATGCAGTAGACCACCTGAAGTCAACACCAGTGTCAAAAACTATGAATTTTTCTAGTTTTAAATGTTACACAGCCATAGACTGTGTATATCACTATCATTGGTATATGATTAGGTATATCATTATTTGATAATTTGTGCACATTTCAGATGAGTTCACAGTTCTTAAATCCTTTCTCTCTAACAGAAGGCTCAGACAGATACTACCCTCCTCGAGAAGAAGAAACAAATGAAATTGAACGGCAACAGTCCCAAGTCCGTGACACCCACGTTCGGACAAGAGCAGACGATAGTAACAGAAATGAAGTCATAAGCACACAGCAAATGTGTAAGGCCTCTGCAGTATTTACACAAAATTTAAAGTTGACATAGATGGCATATGCAACTGTATTTTATTAATTGGGACAGTTTTAGGATGGCAAAAGCTTGACATTAGACTATCTGTGATGAACAGTAACAGCTTTTACATTATCTAAATTATTTTGGTATTTTTCTCTTTTTCAGCCCAGATTGTTTCTTGTGAAGTAAGATTAAGAGATCAGTGCAAAGGGACAACCTGCAATAGGTAATGTTTGTTATTGATTCTCAAAATTACCTGACAAAACATAAGAGAGACTTTCATTTTACACTGACATTCAGAGAAACTAAATTTTGTTCCAACTTCTTTCATTTAGATATGAATGCCCTGCTGGCTGTTTGGATAGTAAAGCTAAAGTTATTGGCAGTGTACATTATGAAATGGTAAGTACGATAAATACAATGATCCCGGAATAGGATCTTTTTTTATAATATTTGATTTTTTAAATGCAAAAATAACAATTTATATAAGTATAGATATTTTGCTCAGATATGTTCATTTAATTTAAAGTCATGTAAATAGTAATTAGTTGTGTCTTATGCAGAACTCTTAACATCTTAATATCCTTCTCTTCCTTTTTTTCTCTCCAAGCAATCCAGCATCTGTAGAGCTGCAATTCATTATGGTATAATAGACAATGATGGTGGTTGGGTAGATATCACTAGACAAGGAAGAAAACATTATTTCATCAAATCCAACAGAAATGGTGTTCAAACAATTGGGTAAGTACCCAAATGACCTGTTGGATGAGATGATTTTAAATTGTAATAATGAGTTGGCAAATTCTTTCAGAGCCCAGCATAGAAGAATTTATAGAGAAGTTGGTAATTGTCAAGGCTCATTTGAGCTCTGTAATTTCCAGACAAAAAGGAGCCAAAGTATGTAAATTTAGAGTTGAACAGTTTTACTGATAAAGAACATGTTAAAGCTCCACATTTTGTGGAGTTTCATTAAGAATGTACAAGTTACAGTTTTTCCTGATGTGAAGCAACAGATTATTCAGCTGTGAAAGAAAATATTCCAGAGAAGGCTCATTGATTTGCATATTTTCCTTGCCCTCCTTATGGAAAATGGTTTATTTTATGCAACAGTAACTTTGTTAATGAGATAGATTAATAGGTAGAAGAGCATTCTGAAAAGTTCTCTAATATGTCATATACATGTACCCTTGTCCATCTCAATGTAATTTAACTCAACATAAAAGCATTAACTTTTGAAATGTTTCTTGTATTAAATATATGAAACATATTTTAGAAGACTACATATTTTGATATATACTCTAAGAAATTAGAACAATGTGGCCTTTTGAAATAGCTTTGTAGTGTTTTTCTTCTATGTAAAAAACAAACTTTGAGCCTCATATGGAATGGCTTAAGATATATGACATAGTTTCTTTTAAGTATAGATTTGCATGAAACTCCACAAGTAGAGGATTCATAATGATAAGAAAGAATTTATTAAAAACCTTTACAGATTTGGTGGAATGACATTCAATGTATACAATTTTGTTCAAAGACTTTATGTGTGGTTTTAGTCATTAGCGATTACTTTAAGTGAAACTTTATAGAAGCATTTATTGATTAGCTTAGTGATTCAGCAGGCATTTATTAATTGCCTTCAACAAATAATTAAAGTTATTAGCTTTAGTAAACCAAACACTGGGTGTTGGATTAAGGAATATTTATCCTATTTACTGTTTTTGTGTGAACTTAGTTTTTTATTGTATTTATAACAGAAACTGTTGAAATGTGAAGAGTGTGTCATTAAAATACTATCACAAATAAGCCTTAGTAATAGATATTTTTCTGAAAATCTGGGTATAAATAAACCAATTAAAATTTGGATATATAATAGCTTACCTGTTCTTCTATCCCTGCTTTTTAATGATGCACGATGCATATAATGGGGAGTTCATTCATTGTAGATATTTTACAAGATACTTGGGGGAACAAAAATGTGAATAAAACACGCTCCTTTAAGGTACTGATGATTCAGTAGTCTTTTCACAATACTACCTTGTATTTACTATTGTGAGAGATTAAATAATTTAGTTCTATGGTGACAGAATTTGTATGTTTAGAGTTCTAATTTTAACTTTAAAAATTTTAATTAAAACAAGTATGTAGATATAAATCTGTGTGGTTTTATGCTATTATTTATACATTTTGAGATTGATCATGAGAAGAGACCATTCTCCAATATCAAGAATGATTAATTTGGTTGGCATTGATTTGGTTCCTACTTGAAGATAATATCAGCTTAGTCTAAAATAGATGATGCAATCTTATACTGCTGCTTATTTATATATTTAAGTAAGAATGCTCCAGGAGAAACAAAGTATTCATAGACCTAAATAATACCAGAAGTTACGTTGATGATGATTCATTTAAAAAATGATTGACATCTTTATATTTTTATCTTCAGCAAATATCAGTCTGCTAATTCCTTCACAGTCTCTAAAGTAACAGGTTAGCACTTTTTTAAATCTTATTTTCTTAAGACCATGTTGCATGTTATTGTTACCAAAGATTTGCTTACTGTTTCCTGTTTCAACTCTTTAGTCCAGGCTATCACTTGTGAAACAACTGTGGAACAGCTCTGTCCGTTTCATAAGCCTGCTTCACATTGTCCAAGGTAATGTTTTCTAAATTTTCTCATTCTTCTTGACCAGTGAATATACATCGATGGGGCTCTTACTCTGTGATACCTGTTTTTGCCTGCAGTTCGGCTGTCTGCAGATATGAAAGGTGTTTAGTCTTGAGCTGGGAAGCAGAAGGGAGCAGTTGTTCATCACAAACTTCTGCACTCTAGGCACTTCAAGTCTGCTTTCTGCAAATACCAGAGTGCTTTTGGCTCTCTCATACTACCAGGGCTGTGGGTATACTCTGTATGTTCACCTGTGCCATGAAGACTTGTTTTGGTCTGCTCAGGCTGCTCTTACAAGATATCACAGACTGGGTGGTATAAAAAATAGAAATTTATCTTTACTTAACTCTGGAAGATGGAAGACTAAGATCAAGGTGTTGGCAGGTTTGGTTTCTTCCAAAGCCTCTCTCCTTGTTGCAGATGGCTGCCTTGTCCTCTGTGTTCTCACAAGGCAGGGGAGTTAGGGATGGAGAGAAAGAGAGACAAAGACAGAGAAGGAGAGAGAAGACTCTCCTTTCCTGGAATCTCATTTAACCTTAATTAACTCCATAAGGGCCCATTTCCAAATACAGTCACATTGGGACTTGGGCTTCAGCATATGAATTTGGAGGGACACCAACATTTGGTCTATCACAAGTCATTACTACAACACCTACAATGATGTAACATATTTTTAAGCATTGCCATCCAGTTCCTAAATTGGATAAATTTAAGTGTGATTGGTAAGTCAAAAAGCCCATCTTCTGCCTTTCTTTTATTTTTGTTTTGTTTACTATCATTTTGAAAATTATAATAGAGTTTATCTACTATACAATAGTGGAAAAGTACTTCATTTATCTTGACCTCACAAAGGTGAAAATTGTTAGAAGTATTATGACCATAAGTCATAACCATACATAGGAAAGACGAAATATGTCTTTTCATATCCAGTCTTATTTCTATCCACACTTCCTCCATTAATGCCAAGAAAGCACATGATAATTCCAAGAACTAGTAATGAGATTTAGAGATAGAATTGTAATTGATAAACTGTAATTACTAAAAATTGAGGGAACTCACTTTTTGTGGAAAAGTTTATTTTGGAACAGCTTCATCACTTAGCTTTTTAAAGATAAAGCAGTGTTTTGCTTAAAGAATGAGATTGGTTGTTCATAAGGTAATAAAAGACTTGATGATATAAAAAGTAGTTACTACTTACAAGTAGGTGAAGCTGGTAAATTCTACCATTAAGATATGATGAAAAAAACCCAAAATATTTTAGAATCATCCATTTATAAATATTTATTAAATACCTGCTATATGCAGTGTGCTACTAGGCCATATCTCTGCCATGTGAACAGGCTTATGAGGACCAAATAGTAAGTAAAATCTCAGTAGAGCATCACAGCATAAAGCTTCCTTCTAGTAGATGCTCAGTAAATGGTTATTTTAATATCTGTGGAAAAATTTATGGCAATATTGTTCCAAAAGAAATAAAAATCACTGATGTAAATATTGATAAATGTTTCCTATTTCTTTGGTTTCTCCAGGAAGGGAAATATTTCCCCAAGAGAGAAATTTTTAAAGCTAAATTTAGTCATGGTGCCTAGGTGGGCAGTTGGTTTAGCATCCAACTCTTGATTTCCACTCAGGTCATGATCTCAGGGTAGTGGGATTGAGCCCCATGCTCAGCATAGAGTCTGCTCTGGATTCTCTCTCTCTCTCTCTCTCTCTCTCTCTCTCTCTCTGTCCCTTTGCCCCTCCCCTTGTGTGTGGGTACTCATAAATAAATAAATAAATAAATAAATAAATAAATAAATGCAATCTTAAAAAAAGTAAACTTACCTCATACTGTTATCCACACAACAAATTGGTAGAAGTATGAATTATACATAATTTTGACCTTATAGTAGTCTGGAAAGTCTCCCTCCTGTTTTCTTTTAAAGTCTAGTAAAACCAAGGGTTGTCTTTTCTTATATAAAATTTTTAACAGTTTCATAAATTATGCATGCTATCATGGTATTATTTATATAACAGTTTATAACTTTTAGGGAACCATCTGGTTGGTACATCTGTTTCAGAATTTCATATAACTTAAATAAGTTGGGACATAAATCTTGGAGAAAATGCCAAGAGCAAATACATGAAAGGAAATTAGCTCAAGACAAGGATGAAGAAACAATATTTACCTGTACAGTTGTGTCCTTGAGAGATTCCCTAGCAGGCAAATAGCGCCGAATAAGCAATCTCTATTATTTAATACCATAACCTTCTAAATATCATATGTTTTGTGTGTGTTACTAGAAATCTTTTTTTTTTTTCCTTGCCTGGGGATGGAGGCACAGAGAGGAAGGGCAGAAATCATATCCTGATTTACATATATTTATAAAGAACTCTATCTTTGAAACTTATTGAGTGTTCAAGATGTAAAAGCAGGTATCATTAAAATGTATCAAAATTTTTATTCAATACTTATAACGATTGAGTTGTGTATAAAGGAACGTGTACCAGGTCACTATCTGCATTCTCAGAAGTACATAATGTGCTAAAACCAGGGAGTAGAACACAAGCAAGTAAAAATCTCCTTCGGTCTTTGACCTGAACTTGCCTAGGTGGAAGCTAACTCAGTTTGGAGCTACTGACCTTTGCCTCTCACAAACTAAGTGCTAAGTATAGTCAAGGTAGAGCTTGCACAGTGTGATCCTAAAGGCAGAACAGATGATTTTATGACTACAGGATGGATAGTGAATGCCCAGCTGTTCTCAAACACCTGGAGGAAACATTGCAGTCAACGGGGACAACATTCCTCCTATAGAAATCCCCACAGCATCTTTTATAAAAGTCAGCTCTTTAAGGTTATAAAAACTCAGACTCATTTATTATTTATATTTAAATGATTCTAGTTTAGTTGTTATAAGAAACGTGTATATGCTAAAGTGTACAATGTTATATAAATTTTAGAAATAAGAAATGTAGCTATTTCTTTTTTTTATTTTAAATATTTTATTTATCTGAGAGAGAGAGAGAGAGAAAGAAAGAGAGAAAACATGAGCGTGGGGTGGGGAAGGGTGGCAGAGGGAGAGCTGAGAAGCATACTACTCCTGGAGCATGGAGTCCAATATGGGGCTTGATCCCAGGACCCTGGGATCATGACCTGAGCTGAAGACAGACAGTTAACCAACTGAGCCACGCAAGGGTCCCAAAATGCAGCTATTTCTTAAGAGCTATCTTAAGAAGGAATAGCTTCAATTGGAAAAGGTAGTTGCAATTGAAGTTTTTTTGGAATAGTTTTGGGAAAATCATTGATTCCTTTATCACACAAGGATTTTCATGTAGTCATTTTGCTGAGACTCTGATTTACTACTTACTAAAATGAATTCTGTTTTCTCCAGTTGTAATTTTTAATTTCTTTTTAGTTCATGAGTGTCTGTGTATCTGTATGTATGAATCAAAGAGCCCATTGCTAAAAAAAAGTTCCATTTGATAGCTTCTTAAACTCTTGGAGTGAGTTTTTAAACATGTAATTGATTGAACAGTGATAATTGGACCCTGTGTTTAAATAAAAGGCCTTTGGATATGTTTTTTAAATGAGCTAAGCCAATCAGATATCAGTAAGGCAGTAGGGTATCTGGAGAAAGAATATTCCATGCAAAGGAAAAGATAAGTGCAAAAACTATTTTTGTACGTTTGAGAAATAACTATTAGGGCAGTATGACTGGATCTGGGGGAGAAAGTGGAAGAGGAGGATATAAGATCAGAAAGGTAGTGGGGGAACAGGATATGCAGGGTTTATTGGCCATTTTGTAAAGATCTTGTCATTTATTCTGAATAAGATGGAAAACCACTGGAGTATTTGGAGCAGAGGAATGATATGCTTGGACCTGTATGCTTTAAGTAGGGGGATAAAAGAATAGACGGGGCAAGGTTGGAAGCAAGGAGATCATAGGAGAACCTATAGTGGTAAGCTAGACACCAGATGATAAAGACTAGAGTTTGAAATGGTTATTAGGGTTAGTGGATATATTGAATAAGCAATAGGACATGCAAATTTGTAATTAAGAGGTCTCGACTGAAGGTATAAATTTGGGAGTCAATAATTTATCATCATAATTAAAACCACATACCAGAGATGTGAACACAGAAGAAAGAAACTATGAAATGTATGAGGCAGACAATGAGTCAAGTTTTTCAAGTTATCTGTTTACCAAATTCTTACAGACACGTTGGAAACCAATTCCCAGATACTCTGAGATGCACCCTGATGTTTCTTTCTGCTTAATCCCTAAATTTGAAAGCTTCCTGGCTAAGTTAAAAAAGAAAAGAACACGTTTGTGCCAAAAGCTAGAAGTGGGTAAATTAAGCAGAAGCAATTGCATATACTGCCTGGCTTGTAAAATTGACCTATTTCAGAAGAAAAAAAGATGAGAAGGGTTGAGAATGCTGCTAACTATTGTGCATGCCTGTTTGTGGCCTTACTAGTAAGAATGACTGAAATAACCAGCTACTTAAAATATATATGTGTATTTTGTTTTTCAGAGTCTACTGTCCTCGTAACTGTATGCAGGCAAATCCACATTATGCTCGTGTAATTGGAACTAGAGTTTATTCTGATGTAAGTATCCTAATTTATGCAGCTCTGTCTTCGTGTATATATGTGTATATATACATTTAAATGTATGTATGTACATTTATACATAGAATAAGAGAACAGATTCTATGTTGATAGACATTCTCAGAGAAGCTGGTCAGCAATAACACTGAAAATGACAATCCTTTTGCAATTATGAGTGCATAATAATTTGTTTTACTATATTTTTCTTTATATCCTACCCATACATTGTACATCAGACACTTACTAAATAGTACAGAGACATCCTTCCGAAGGAAAAGTTCATTTTGCTTTTTTAAATCTTCCTTTTGGTTCTTCAGTAATTTGCAGTGTTAACTTGATAATTAAGAAATCGTCAAATGTATAAACAATATCTTTCTCTGCCAAAGGAGCAGTTAAGTAGCATAGAATCAATCACATATAATATGTTAAAATACTTACAAAAGGAAACCACTTGAGAGGATGTTATAATAGACAACATTACGGAGTTGGACAAGGATAATTAGCTGGAAGGGCTTCAGTATGGACAAGTGCTCTTTGAACCAGAATTCAAGTATGGGTTGATAAACTGGATGAGGGACACATTCTAGGTGGGATGAATGGCATCTACAAAGACTGAGAAGTGACAGCAGGTGAGATGCATGCATAACACATAGATTTGCTTATCTCTGAGCAGGTGATCAAAGGGACTGCAGCCAATTTTGTGTGAGAGATGGTGGGGGTCTGGGTCTTGAAACATGTAAATGGAGAGTCTGAATGCATGGTGAAGAGTTTAGATTTTATGTGGCAGACATTTAAAAAAAATTACAAATTCCTAAACCAGAGAGTTGCAAAAACCAATTCAGGAAATACATTCTTGAAGCACATATGCAATAGAGTACTATGGAAATAGGTTTGTGAAAAGAGGCCGGAAATAGTATTTACCACCTTATTTCTGTTGGTGAGTTCATTGAGGTCAGTTTTTTGTTTTTAGTTCAGCTTTAGCTCTGAAATTTTCTCCACATCTGAATCCCTCCCAGACTTCAGCTTTGCACTTATCTGCAGCTGAAATGTCTTGCTGGTATCTAATTTATTAGTCCTCATGTTGTGCTTATCTTCTTGTCTTTCTGTTAGTTAAAATCATGGTCATTCTTCACATCCTAAATTATTGCCACTTCCTCTGTGGAATGTATTGCGGGATCTCCTAATACATATATAATGTAGCCTGTCTTTCAACCCCTATGACTATTTTTTTCCTGTTAGCACTTAGCTGATTCTGTTAGTGTTATGATTGTTTCTTCATCTCTTTTATTATTTTGAAGTTCCTTGAGGGTGACAGCTGTGCAATTTGTGCACCACTTTTTCATCAACAATTTGATGTGTGCCAGCCTGTGAACAAGACATAATTACATCCTGCCTTAACAAACTTAGAGAACACAGTGACATTAGAAATTAAGCACATACCTTGCACATAAATATGTGTTGAAAAAAAAAAAGGTACAAAAGAAAAGAAAAAAAAGGTAAATGTACATGAATAAGCCTATCTAGAATCATCAGAGATTTCAAAAGGTATTCTTTTTAGATTGTCCCTTTAGTCATGCCTGATGAAAATCTCAAAATATCCTATACACTTCTATGCTTATAAGCCATCTATTTTTCTAGAGTTAATGTTTTGTTAGAACTTATATCTTGAGGTCATTTTATCTTCCTACTTAGTGCAGTGCATAGGTGATTATGTATTATTATGCAATGCAGAGTTGATTATGTATTATTATGTAGATCCTTTTAAGAGTAAGTTGGAAATACAGAGATAACTATTATGTGTGGTCAGCACAGAGTCAGATGGAGATTCAGCCATTAACTGCCAATCTTTCCACCCACCACAAAATACATGATCTCTTTAAATACAAGATATGGAAAGATATCTTCTTTCTCCATCCCTCCCCACTTTTCTCTCTGTCTCTCTCTGTTTACATGGCTACAACTTGTACCTTCTATTCCTTTGAACTTTTCTCATTTGTTACAAATAAAGTTAATTTCTGAATTCATTAAAAATGTTTCAGTGTTTTCACAGATAAATTTTTTTTCATGATATATTAATTCTTACGAAGTGCGGCGTAAAAAGAAAATCTCTTCTGACCTTTGAACTCAAATAGGAATGCCTGCTGACTGCATAGTTATGGGCAAAACAATAGTTTCAAAACATATTAAGTGCTTGGATTTAGTGAATGCTATATCTAAGCACTTTTATTGCCTTAGGGAAAATGCTGATAATACTCTTTTAACAGAACAAGATAAATACTGAAATGTGTACAGAATTATTTTTAACTTCATCTTTTATGAACCATATTGGATACAAACATTAATTCAATGAGGGACTTTAAACTGAATAAAATGCCTCCTTAGAGTAAGGATACGAGGTTTTAGATATATGGTATTTTGTGATATAGCAAAAACATGAAAAGGATTAAACAGCTTGGCATTCAGGCTCTCTCTGATCTAATAAGTTCTGACTGATGCCACAAAGTTCAGAGCACAGTAATAAAGCAAGGTCATGTAAGATGCACATGCTTATGTGAACGTAAAAAAAGCACATTAAGTCACTCACATGTGCATAGAGATAAAAAAAGAACACACCAGTGGGATCAGAAAAGACCCCTCGGATATGAGGGGGATTGTTTTCTACCGAAACAGTTCAAGTGTTTCATTTTGTGGGATTTCCTCAGGCTGTATTCAGCTATTGACAAATTTCAGTAGAACATTAGGATTAAAGCAAATGTCAAAATCTGGAAAAGACTTTAATGGGGCAGAGGAAAAGAGTAGACTTCTAGAAATCCATAGACCTGAAAATTATTTTCTCTTCCGTAGAAATCCAATTCAGTTAAGACTATATAACTGGAACAAATAATCATAGCACTTTCCTAGTACTTTATATCCGACCCTTTAAACCAGGGTGATAGATGTTGCAAATATAGATAAGAAGCTATGATTGTTCTTTATATTTTTCTTCTTGGGCAAATTTTCTCTGAGTAGATTACATTATTTCATAGAAGAAAACTCCCCATTTAACATATACCTGTATTTTGGAAAAGGGACCATAAAGATATACAGAGCTATGATCTGTTTCTAAGTCAAAACTAAACATAAATGAGGTACAGGTAATAAGCCTGTGAACATTTGGTCACAGTGACTCTAGTTGGGACTAGCAAGGCTGAAATTTAAGAATGATAAATAGGCCCTTCAAGAGATGAAAGAGGCAAATTTGCATCTGATTGCTTCATTTCAGAAAAAGCCTGCTATTTGGAAAGGCAAGTGTTTGTTAGATTAAATGATGAAAGGATTTTACCATTGTAGCCACCCTTAAGATCTGCTTCAGACTTGTTCAGAATTTGCTTTAACTTTGTGACTTTTGAAACATTCCTTTATGCACAAAACATCAACCTGTAACTGCTGAATATCCATATAGAGACAAGTGTCAGTGTCTTCAGCCTAATAGAAGAGTAGTCAGGGTAAGTTCAGCAGGAATTTCCTAATAACGAAAAGATTTTTCTCATCCCCTCAGCTGTCCAGTATCTGCAGAGCAGCAGTACATGCTGGGGTGGTTCGAAATCATGGTGGTTATGTTGACGTCATGCCTGTGGACAAAAGAAAGACTTACACTGCTTCTTTTCAGAATGGAATCTTCTCAGAAAGGTAAAATTTAAAATGTACACATGTATTTTATATATTTATAGTCTCTCTCTTTCCTTCTCTGTCTCTCTCTCCTTCCACACACACACACCCCTTTATGCTTACTTTATAACCAACTCATTTTAGTATGGGTTTGGAGTTATGTGACTGCGTCAGTGTGTTTCCTTTGCATACTGTGTAAATAGTTGGTCTTCCAGGAATGGGAGAAGCTGTAGTACCAGAGGTGCCTGTCTCTTACAGGCTTATAAAAATCAACATGAAAATCGGATTATTAGTCAGAACCACTCTTTTGTTAATTGATTTTATAATACGGAAATTTCTTTCATCCTCTTTGGATTTTCTAGATTAGTTTTTATATGTAATTCTTTCTAGGTGAGCAGGGCACTGGATATTTCTCTAATCCAGTTATATGACAAAGTGTTTGACAAAAGAATGAGTCTGATTTTCCCCAGAACCATATTCTTTTTTTGATTGAAGTTGGATATCTAATATTACATAAATGAATACCTTCTGGTCATCTCATATTATTCAGTCCATTAGTATTATATATTTTAGTGGTTTAGGAAAATTCATATAACTTACTTTATCAAGTATCTTTAAAAAGTTAAGAGCAAAGAACTATACACATTTTTCAAATCATTTATACGTGGGGAAGTAACATTAACTTTCATGTATATTGTATAGATACTGAAAAATCCCTAACTTTTAGATATTTACTGGGTTATTTAAAATTGCCAGTGGAAGTTTTATATATACGGTAGTTTCTCTAAAGGATACTGAAGGATATGCTTTGCAGGGTATCTAGATTGCCTTCCACATAACCATCTGAGTGCCACCGTAAAAAAAAAAAAAAAAAAAAAAAAAAGACAGCTTTGCCTTTAGCATCTGTTAATCTGGGAAATTCATGGTAGGTGCTCAAAAATAATAGTACTCTAGAATATTGCTTAAGTATCACTATCCTCTTAACTTGCAGTAAACTTTTAACCATATTGGTCAGTTGTAAACCTGGATCTCAATATTCCCCCAGTAAAATGGAATAACAGCTGCCTAACTCTGCTTTATTAAAATGAAAGGTGGTAATTCAGGAAAACATGATCTGGAATCTGTTAAGTTCTATATAAAATACTATTATTACCACTGTGCATCTTAAATTTTAGTAAACTTACAGCCCAGTATAGAGCCAAGATTTAAAGAATTATGTCATCCTCACTCAAGCTTTCCAATAACTATAAATTATAGTAGCCTAAGAAAGTTGGTCATCTGGATTCATAGAGCTGCTTTCTTGACTGTCATAAGTAAGCATGATTTATTTGGAGGATTATGTGTGGAGGTGACATCAGTATACTTTCTGTATTTTTTTGCAGTTTACAGAATCCTCCAGGAGGAAAGGCATTCAGAGTATTTGCTGTTGTGTGAAGTGGAACACTTGGAAGAGGATCCTAAAGACTATTCCAAATGCCATATTTCTAAAGTTTGTATAAAATTGTAACATTACTGTACAGAAGATATCA
The DNA here is from genome assembly GCF_003254725.2 of Canis lupus dingo. Classification (NCBI taxonomy): domain Eukaryota; kingdom Metazoa; phylum Chordata; class Mammalia; order Carnivora; family Canidae; genus Canis; species Canis lupus. The sequence continues at coordinate 23,578,646 of NC_064271.1, forward strand.
ACTATTTTCAGCCCTCCCCCCCAAAAGTGCCAAATGCATATAAATCTTGATAGATAAATTCTGTAAAAATTAAACATGGGACAGTATTAGCTTTGGGGAAAGTAATGAATATGTAATGGTTTTAGAAATCCTGTGTTAAATATTGCTATATTTTCTTAGCAGTTATTTCTATAGTTAATTACATAGTCATGATTGTTCTACATTTCACGTGTTATTTTATATGGTGCTTTGTATATGCCACTAATAAAATGAATCTAAACATTGAATGTGAATGGTCCTCAGAAAATCATCTTGTGCATTTAAAAAAAATCAACTCTTGAAAAATGAAAAGAACCATATTATCACATTTTCCCCAGTTCAATACTATGCCATTACCTACTCCAAATAATCTGAAATTGGGAAATTGTTTTCCACGTAATACCTGTATAGTTTTTCTCTTCTGTTAAGTTTAGGCAGATCAAATATTATGTCCTAATATTGCACTTCTTATTTTGTATAAAATAATACCTTGATATCCAAATGAATCTATTAAAATGTTTGATTCCTTGGGAATGGCTTTAATAGTAAGTGGAATGCGTTATTTGTTTCCTTGGTAGAGTAGTGGTATGGAAACATTCCTAGTGATAATATTGTAAATCTAGGGTTAAGCACAGGCAGCCAGAGCTTTCTATGTATTGTTCAAAGTGAGGTCACACATTTTTCTTTTGTATCCTGGCAAATACTCCTGCAGGCCAGGAAGTATGATAGCAAAATTTTAACAAAGATAAACTAATGTATTGCATCACCATTGCCACTGATTTTATTAATGGTAAATGGCCTTGTGTATAAATATTGCCATATTATGGTACCTATGATGGTGATATATTTGTTTCTATGAAAAATGTATTGTGCTTTGAGACTAAAAACCTGTAAAATGTTAATTTTGGTATTTTTTTTTTCTGCTGGTGAATTTACTCTTTCCCTGTAAACATATTAAAATTAATCATGTTTCAAAATATTTTTAGTCCCCTTTATTCCTTATTTTGATTTAGAAATAATTTTAAATTAAAATTATTGTAAGTCTTTTAAATTGGGGTTATTGACATTAATGTGATTAACATCCTTAATACTAGAAGTCTGCAAAGTCAACTTGATTATTTAGGTGTTTGTAATGAAAGAGAAGACAATCACTTATTTAGAAGCATCAGGTGAAAATTTGAATAAAACGAGGAAAGACTGAAGGATGTAAAGTAATTTTTTAAAATTGACAAGGCAATAAATACTTCATATATTTTCAGAAAATAAATGACTACGTGTTTAGGATCAGATAAAAGGGAGATAAATTGCATACAGGCATCTGGAAAAACAAGAGAACTGAATAATGGAAAAACAAGAGAGGCTCATATAGACCTTGCTGGAGAGTAAATGGTAAAGAAATAATATCATGATCATTTATCAAGCACTGGCCAGAAATTAAGTGGTTCAAAATTTGGTAGTCAAAACTTAAGCATCTGTAGCTTAAAAAACTAAAAATTTAAAGCAGATCTGTGGGAACATTTTTTTCCCGAAAGACACATTACACCTTCTTAAATAACATGATTGAAATGAAAACTTTACCCATATTCATCTTCTGCTCCCCATTGTTTCCCCCTCCCAGTGCGGAAGCCCTATATTTTCTTGTCAGTATAAAGATTCTCATAAATGTCCTTAGTTTAGATGCTCATCAAAAATTTCCTATACTATTACATTGTCTTCAACTGGAGCCTCATTTAGTTTCTTTCCATTCCTTTGCAATCCATCTTTAATTTTTTCACTGGAATTACTCTGTTTCCTAGGAAAACCAAATCATCTTATAAAAACATTTAAGAACCCCTGTAGTCTTGTATATATTGCTTACCTATGCTTTTGTACACAAGATGCAGCCTTGAGTAAATTATTTAACTTTCTACACTCTAATTACCTCATTTGAAAAATGGAAAGAATAGTACCTAATAGGGTTTGCTCCAAGAATTGAGATATTATGCAAAATGTACTTAACATCAAACACATAGTATGCAATCAATATATGTTAGTTCTTCTTATTAATATAATAATTTCTGTTGTTATTTACCTTGGCGAAACTATGTATCTGGCATCCTACACTACTGATCTTTCACACTTAAAGTGAAATCCTCTAGGAATCTTCCTGCAATTCTCCTGGTAAGAATTAAATAATGCTTTCTATTATGCCCTTTTAATTTGACCATACTAATTTTTAGATTTTTGCCCTGTATTATATTTAGTTCTTTAAACTTAAGGATAAGCTCCTTGAGAATTTTAACAGTTATCTTTTTACCCCAGAGATACAATGATTTTTACATTTTATAAATGGTCAAAATTGCTAAATGAATATTCCAACAGTTCTTAATTTTATTCTTGATGACATAAATGAATATTGTTTCATATTATCACAGCAGAAGATACTATAACTAATGAAAGTAGTTCATTGATGAACATTCTAAATGTGGATATAAAACAGAGGTCAATGCTTATAAAATAGTATTAACATTATTGTTTCAACTTTTACAGTTTACCAGACCATGTGTTATTTCTTTAATGTTCTGCATCTGATAAAAGTGATCTGTGTATTTCACACAAAGCAGAATTCTCCAAGATTTCTCTCCTCATGTGTTAGATAATTGGCTCATTGTAATGTATGCTTTTCTATTCAATACTATATTTTGCAATACTGAGTTCAATATTTGGAGATATTTCAATACTTCAATATCTGCATCTAATAAAAGTGATCTGTGTAATGTATGCTTTTTCTATTCAATATTATATTTTGCAATATTGAGTTCAATATTTGGAGATATTTCAGTATTTCAATATCTGCATGTAATAAAAGTGATCTGTGTATTTCACGCAAAGCAGAATTCTCCAAGATTTGTCTTCTCATCTGTTAAGATAATTGGCTCATTATAATGTATGCTTTTCTATTCAATATTACATTTTGCAATATTGAGTTCAATATTTGGGAGATATTTCAATATTTTGGAATACTGAGTTCTCTAGCACTTCTAAAATGGTCTAAAAAGAACCGTAAACTCTTGGAACATAGTGAGCTAAACAAACAGAGCTATCTGTTTTGCAAATGTACCAGACTTCAGATTTGGAGTTCAAACTAATGTGCTGCACGAAGAATCCTATTATTTAGGTTGACTTAAAACAGTTATCCGAGGTGCTATTTCAACGCTGGCACCATAATTTTCAGGAACTGAAGAAATAATTCAGCCAAATAATGTGATCGTTTCACCAATATAATAGAATTCAAGGCTAAATTAGATCAGTTTCAATTTTTTATTTTTTATTTTATTTTATTTTATTTTATTTATTTTATTTTATATTATATTTTATTTTAATTTTATTTTTTTATTTTATTTTTATTTTTTTATTTTTATTTTTATTTATTTTATTTTATATTTTATTTTATTTTTTTATTTTATTTTTATTTTTATTTTTATTTTTTTTATTTTTATTTTTATTTTTATTTTTTTTTCAGTTTCAATTTTTTAAAAGCACCAGGGCGCTGCCACTGTGTCTCGTGGATTCAGTCGGGAAAGGTGATCCCGTGACACTCGGTAAGGCCCTGCGGCCTTGACACCTGTCCGTCAACCGCAACTCCCACGTGCCTCCCTGTGCGCGGGCTGCCCGCGCTGGCTTCTGGGATCCGGGGAGCGTGGGCTCTGAGGTATCGCGAGATCTGGCGTTCGTGGCTTTAGCACTTCCGTCGCAGCAGGAGGAGGAAGAGGGAACCTCGCAGCTCTGGGTGTTCAAGTTGGCGCCCTCGGGGGGCCCTCGGTCTTCGCAACGCACGCAGATCCTGCAAGGTCCCGGGAAGCCTGAACGCCAAGTCAGCAAGCACCGCGCGTGCGCAGTCGCGATGCTGGCACTCCCGGCCCGGGGTTCCTCCTCCTGGGTGCCCCTCGCCGCGGAGGCCGCCACGTGAGCCAGAGGTGCGGGGCCGGCGCGGAGGCCCGCGGCGGAAGTCAGCTCCCCCAGGTGCCCCTCGGCCCACTTCCCGACAGCGCCCTGATGGCGGGACCAAGCAGCCCCTGTGGGAGGGATCTGGCCGCAGGGCAACGGGCATCCTGGAACTTGGCGGTCGGCGTGTTCCCCGGACGTTGCACCTGTGGCCCGGTCCGCCCTCCGCCTCCGCCTCCGCCTCCGGAGCCAGGTCGGGCGCGGCCTGGACCTGGCAGGAGTCAGACCCCAGGTCGTCCCGTATCTGCACTTGGCTGAGAGGTGAGTGTCCATTTTCGAGCTGTTGAGTACAAAGGACCTTTATGTTAATTGAAAGAACTCCACCAGAAGTTTTTAATTGGCTTCACTTATCATACATGAAAGGAAGAAAAGAATTGGAGAGTGTTGTTACTGCCTAATAATAAGATTTTTGCTCCTCCTTGGCTCGTTGCTTTGGTACTGCTGAGATGTTCGATGGAAGGAAATGATTATGGAAATATTATACAGAACAGATGTGCTGGAAGTTTGCCCCATAACTTTGATATGGTTTTAATCGACAAAACAAAACAAAACAAACAAACAAAAACATCTTAGACTCCTTTGAGAACTGAAGTCGGACAACCTCTGCCTGTGTTGTGTGTGAGTTTGTGTGTGTGTGTGAATTTCCATTTGTCACAGAGTGATGCTGTGTTGGATAAATGTCTGAGAGCTCACGTAGCCACCATTGATTCTCTCCAGTTTGCTGATGGAAACATCGAATATGCACTACCTTCACCAAAGTCACATAGAGCCGTGATTAATTTCAAATAAATTCTTTATATTTCCAATCATATTCTCTATATTTCCCTGAGATACAGCCAGAAATAAGAGCACAAACCAAATGTTAGAGTCCTGATGCCTAAATACTTTGAATACATCCTCACAAACTTCAGAAAATATCCAAAGCCATTGCAGTGTAATCAAATACTGTACATGTGAGGGTGAGTGCCACACTAATAAGAAATAAGCCTAATTGGGTATTTAAATGTGTCAATTTAGGAGCATATTTATTTGTTGCGTGAGAACTTTTTTTTTAAAGATTTTTATTTATTTATTCATGAGAGACACACAGAGAGAGAGAGAGGCAGAGACACAGGCAGAGGGAGAAGCAGGCTTCACGCAGGGAGCCGGATGTGGGACTCCATCCCGGGTCTCCAGGATCACACCCTGGACCGAAGGCTGCACTCGACTGCTGGGCCACCCAGGGTGCCCAAGAACTTATTTTTTAAAAAGTAAAATACATCTTTACCATATATACACTCTCAAAGACATTACAAAGCAACCAGACAAGTAGTATTTCTGTGTGAACTAGAAGCGTATCAAGTGTTTTTAAAAAACAATATGAATAATAGCTATTTTACATAGTGTTTGTGCGAGGCACTGTCCTAAGTAGTTTTTACCTAAACTCATATATTACACACTAAAATCCAGTGAGGAGAATGCTGTTATTATCATGTTCATTTTATGGATGACAAGAAGAGTTCATTCAGTAACTTTCTCAAAATCACCCCAAAAATAAATACTGGAGCCAGGATTCGAACTGCTAAAATATGGCTCTGGATTCTGTGCTCTAAATAATTATTTCTCCTCCTATAGCCAGCATCTTTTACATTAGTTGTATAGACAGTCTAATCTCTGTATGTAAACATCTTTTTCAGAATATGTACAAAGTGTGAAGGTATTTTTGTTCTAAACAAATGCCCTGAAGAAGTCATTTACTGCAGAGGAGGCTTCCAGTAACCAGACAGGCTCCCCGCTGGGCTCCTAAGGGACATCACTTAGACACGTAAGTCCCTTATGAGATCCCCTGGCCCCTCGACTATGTTCTCTTTTCTTCCCCTCTGTCCCCCTGAACTTTGCTTCTGAGCAGTCTCATGTTGTGAGGGCTGTCCGTCCCCCCGTGCAAACTTGTCAGAGCATTCATTGCCCAGTAAAGTTTGTGCTCTTTCCACCTGTGGTTATATATTTTTCCTTGACCAGCTCTGAAATATATTTACCCCCTGTGGCTGGTATATATTTTCCGTTTGCACATCTGTTTTTTATTCATTTGTGCCTCCTCTCATCTACTTTTGGATGAATCAGGTTTAATTTAATTTTTCTGTTAATCTTAAAGATAAAAATGTCGGTTGGGGTACCTGCGTGGTACGGTAGGTTGAGTGCCCCACTCTCATTTCTGACTCAGGTTGTAATCTCAAGATGTAAGAATTTGAGCCCACCTAGGACTTTGTGCTCAGCAAGGAGTCTGCTTGATACTTTCTCTCCTCCCTCTCCCCATAACTCTCTGTCTCTCTCTCTAAATAAATGAATAAATAAATCTTTTAAAAAGTAAAAATAAATAAACTGCCAGTTATTGAACCAGAAAAAAAAAATAGGTTTATTTTGGGAATAGTAGAGCATTGCAATCTGAGACAAGCAAGCTACAGCAAAACCATAGGCAAGTCTGCAGAACAAAGCAAAGGAACACTTTTTCAAGGAAGAACAGGGGAAATTGTGAGGCCGTTGTAAACAAAAAGTCCACAGGAATAGGGGCAGCTGGCTGGCTCATTGGTTGAGCGTCGGCCTTCTGCTCAGGTTGTGATCTCGGAGTCCTGAGATTGAGCCTTGCATCAGGCTCTGCTTATGTCTTTGCCTCTCTCTGTGTGTGTCTCATGAATAAATAAATATATATATATTTTAAGTCCATTGGAGTAACAGGGAGTTCAGACATTGGCTAAACTGGGCCTCTCATTGACTGAACTGTGGTAGAGAAAAGGGAAGAATCTTTTCCTCTCCCGGGTGAAGTAGTAGCTAAAATAGTATGGACTTGCAACTTTCCTGTTGGGTTTGCAGGAAATAGGAATAGTAGGGCAGGAGAGCTCCATGCTAGCCTCTTGACTCTTGACGCCTTTTCAAAGGTTGTTTAAAATTGATTTTCACGGTTCCATATTTTCCTTCTCCATTAACAATTTAGCTCTCTTTTCTTACAGTGTTAATTTTTAAAGAATATAATATGCATTTTTGTGTATTATTGTCTAACTTTAATCTCTAGAATTATAATTTGCATTTTTTTACATATTACTGTCTACCTTTAAATCAGCACATTTGTCACTTCTCAATGCAAACACTTTCAATTTCACTGTTTACTGCACTCCTGCCTTTTGGGTTTGTATTTTCCTAAATTTTACTTCTGCATTTGTGATTTGCCTTATAAGACATTGTTGTTGTTCACCAAAGTAGTCAATACTCATTTGTATTTACTTTTCCAATGTTTGTCATTACTTCTGATGTTCTGTGTTTCTATATAGTGTCATATATATTCAATATAAGGAACTATCTTATCCTCTAGTGAAGCTTACTGATTGTGTATTTGCTCAGTTTTTATTTATCTGAAACATCTTTACTTTGCCATCATTTTTGAAGGGTATTTTTGTTAGAATTCTAGATGGATTGTCTTTTTCTTTTTGATCACTTTGAAGATATTCCATTGTCTTCTGCCTTCCATACCAATGATGATCCTGAAGCTGGAAGTTTTATTTATTTATATTTTATTTAGGTGCTCCTTTGAAAGCAAAGTATGATTTTCTTTGGCTGCTTTTAAAATTTTTCTTTCTCTTTATTTTTTGACAACCTAACTAATAACTAACAAGTAACTGAAACATCTAAATCACCTATAGATTTTTCTTTTTCTTTCTTATTTTTCTTTTTTAGTCATTTGTTTATTTTCATTTTGCATGCCTCATATGTTTGGACTGGATCAAAACTATAGAAATTCAAAATGTTGGGCAGCCCCAGTGGCTCAGTGGTTTAGCGCCACCTTCGGCCCAGGGTGTGATCCTAGAGACCTGGGATCGAGTCCCACGTCGGGCTCCCAGCGTGGAACCTGCTTCTCCCTCTGCCTGTGTCTATGCCTCTCTCTATCTCTCTCTCTGTGTGTGTCTCATGAATAAATAAATAAAATCTTAAAAAAAAAAAAAAAGAAATTCAAAATGTTATCTTCCTCCAGGTGGGCTGAATTTTCTTTTGGAAAACAGCCAGAGCACTAGTGGATCCTTTTGGTCCTATTAAGGCTTGGTGTTAGTCTTTGTTAGGGCTGTTTTATTTTTGTTTTTATTCCTAAGGTGTAGCCCTTAATATTACAGCATTACCTTTCTGGGGTCTCAGATTACAGCCTGGGTTTTACCACCCCACCTTGGCAGAGTTTGAGCTCCAGCTATTCTCTGAACACTGTGTGGCTGTTGTGATCTCTGCTTTAGCATTTTAACCTCTCACATGCTGTCTCTATAGTCTTAACAAAAATTTTCTAAGTCTTATTCTCTGACTACAGTTTAGAAGTCACCCAATGATTTAGGGGAGATTTGTATTATAATTTTTGAATTCTGTCTCTGGTGCTTCCTTCTCCCCTGGTGCTTGTCCTTTAAATGGCACTCAGTATGACAGCTCCAAAATCTGCCCTCACTCTGCTCAGTGCAGCAAGACTTGGACTTCCTGTCTATGCGTGATTTCCCTTGTCTGATATTTAGAAAATGACTTTAGTAAACAAGGCCAGAGAGAATATGAATCTCATGTTATACATTCCCTTCTCTCAAGGAGGTTAGCTTTTTGAGCCTTTTCTATATTGGAAGCTTTCCAAAACCTTCAAATCCATGCTTTATAAATTTTTCCAGCTTTTATAGTCGTTTTGTGCTGGAGGATTAGTCCAAAACAAGCTAAACTACTATGGCTGGAACCAGAAGGCCACACGTTTATTTTCATAAATTGTATTATATTCAGAAGAGATAATGTAACCCATGATGACAAAGAAAAAGAATATAGAAGTTTGAAAGATGTATGATGAAAAATATATTACTCTGACTCCTGGTTTCCTTTTATAAATTCAGTAAGCTTCATGTCCATTTACAATCACAGATATGCATATCTTTATCTGTATTTATGAATCTGTACAAACATGCATGTGAACTCATAACATTATGCCACTCTAATTAAGAAATAACACTTCCTTTTAATTTAAACCACTTGTATGTTGTTAAATTTATCAAACCTTTTCCTTAATAATTTGTGAATTCTGTGTCATCTGCTTAGAAGGGTCATCCTATTCCAAGCATATGTCAAAAAAATCTTCAGTGTTTTCTTCAGGCACTTGAAAGTTTTCATTTATTATGTTGAAATACTGAATCAATCTGAAATTTGTATTGGGATAAGAACTGAGGGAAGGAGAAATCCAGCTATATTTTTCCAAAAAGCTGTTTATTGTAATATTGTTTTTTGAATAATTCATCTTTTCTACATAAGTTTGAAAATACTGTTGTATTTTAAATAAATTTCTTTTTTTTAACTAAATTTTTATAAATATTTGATATAATTATTGACTCTATCTTCTGATCTGTTATCCTCTTCTGATTAGCTATCTATCAGCCAGTACTAGCATGTTTTATTAATTTATTTTGTAGTATATTTTTAATGTTTGGTGTGGCTTACTGCTCCTATTTTAAAATTTTCCCAGTCTCATAATTTATATTTTCAGTGTAAGAAGTCATTTTTATGGTAAATTAAATAGTTCAGTTTGAGAAACAAAGATATAATATTGAACACCCTATGCTTTTGCTTTGGTCATAATTGCAGTTCCTGCCACCATAATTTCTATCCTTCTTGTTAAACTGGGCCAAGTGTATCCCTAGAGGCTATGACCTGAGGTCATATGTCATGCTCTGTGATGTGCTGGTATCCCTACTTCCCCCATATACATCTCAGAGCCCCTTGACACCTCCTTTTCTTTTTCTATCCCCTGTTACAAAACCAGCCCTAGTCCATTTAAATGGGACTTTGATGACATAAATGTATAAACCATATCACAAAAAATTACCTAATATAAATGGGCAATAAGTTGTAGTCAGCACCAAAAAGACCAGTGTAGCAAAATATGTTTCAACATTGAATTATGCACTTAACTTAGTTTATATTCTCACTTAGTTCCTAACTCTCTATCTGCTCCACATATTCATCACATTATTGTAAATAGTAAAAACTTTTAAATACCTGGCTATACCTGGGGAATTATCCTCCATTAATTTGATTGATGCCAAACTGAAACAAGGCTATTAACAGTTACACAGATAGAGCAGACACTTAGGACCAAAGTCAATGAGTCATCAAATTTTGCTTTCATAGTTTCAAGACATTGGGGGAATCCAAGATCTGGAAGATCAAAAAATGGTGGGGATCAGTTCTTGGTTGCTAAATTAGGCGGGAGCCTGGAATACCTAAAGTTAAGGTAAACATAACAGAAAAATAAAGACAGGGCAAATGCAGAAGAAATTAAGTATCTGGACAGGTTTGTTTGTGACTTCAAGTAGAAATGTATATACAGCTGGTCTGGAGGCTTGTGTAAATTAGATACAACAGAGTTAGGTGTTAATGTGTATCTGGAACATATTATTCTCAGAGAGTTCATCATTGTACCATTCCTTTGTTGAAATAGTGTAATCAATTGAAATGTCTGATCCACTCTCTATATAAAAAGGAAGTAGTAATGCGTGTGATGTGGTGTGGACCCACTTAAGATTATCTGAGGGAATGTTAGTCCATTGCAATGCAAGATCTAGTTTGAATGTGTACAGCCTTTAGGAGACGTTGCAGTATAAATCAGGGTTTCTTTAACTATTACTACATTTTAATAATTTAAAAATATTTTTATGCATCACAGTGTCCATAAATATTGGCACACTTAAGAATTTATATACAAGAATGTATACACATACAGTATATACATATTAAGAATCATTTAAGTATGAGCACAAGACAATTTATTTCTTATATATGCATTATTTTTTATCTGTTCTTTTTATCTATTGCCTCATAACACCACAGATGATAAAGTGTTGAAATTATGGCATTTGGCATGTAATACAATAAATGTGAGGATTTTGCAAACATTTGAAAATGAGAATATGAGTAAGTCTTTTATATGCTTTTTACTAGTAGTTATTAATAAATATAATCTTTATTGCATATGTTGAATTGTGTTTCCTTCTTTATATGAGTCATCCTATTTAAACCATTTAAGCATTTTCCTTGTGTCAATTGAAGATCTGTGACAATCCTGTAAGGAAAAAAGGAGTTTAAAAAAAAGCAAAAAATTATACTGAGCCACAGGTAATTTCTACTGGTTCTAATGGCTCTTCCCCAGGTCTTTTGGTCAATATGATGTTCTATTTGACAGTAGCTGTTAGTGTAGCACTGCCAGAGAAAGCTAGCCTGTGCATGCAGCAGCCAATATTCATCCACATCCTCACACGTTGAGTAAATCTTTACTTTACTGGCAGCCTTGCCCACTGGTTGGAGCCCTTGACTGGAAAGGAGAAACATAGATGTTAAAACTTGGGTTGAAGGAGAGGGAGAAGACATGGAAAAGTTCAGGGGGAAAAGAGGGGAAAGGATTTAACAATTCTTTTCCTTAAAAATAAAAAAATAAAAATTTTAGAATGATGAATCAAAGGGGAAAATATTCATGTATAATTCATAGCCACCTAACTGCTGCTTCCATGGATTTTTAAAACAACACAATACAATGGAAAAAGTGTTTCAATAAAAATATCAACAGTATTGACTTCTTATAAATTATTTATACTTGGAAGAAATGCAGTTCTCACAAGACAAGATGAAAATTTACTTCCAGGGAAACATGCTACCATAATAGTTAAGGAAATGCTGTCTTTGTTCTCAACATTTTTGAGCCAAATTTAGCCAATCTGTTTTCGTCCTTTGGAGTCTTCTTCAGAATGTTACAGATAAATGTATACTAGCTATCATTTCCAGTTATGTCTTCACAAGAAACTAGTAATTTGTTTCACTCAGGTAAAAATTGTCAGATTGAGAGGACTTGATGTTGAACAGATGTTGAAAAATATTTCTATTCAAAACCTAATACTCACAGAGTAAGTGAAAGAAATAGTATATGTTAATTAAAAATAAAGATTTATGTTTGTTTGCATTAAGAATGTTTAATTATGGGGATCCCTGGGTGACTCAGTGGTTCAGCGCCTGCCTTTGGCCTAGGGTGTGATCCTGGAGTCCCGGGATCGAGTCCTGCGTCAGGCTTCTGGCATGGAGCCTGCTTCTCCTTCTGCCTGTGTCTCTGCCTCTCTCTCCCTATGTCTATCATGAATAAATGAATAAAATCTTTTTTTAAAAAAAGAATGTTTAATTATAAGGTATTAACCAAAGTGAAGTATTAGTGAATTCCTAAGAATAATATAACCATAACTAACATACCATAACTATCATAATAGTAAATAAAACATGTATTTGTATGTTCTAGGTGCATATAATTTATTCTATACTTTATGTAATAAAACCTAAAAATTTCATTTTTGGAAAGATAACGGTGAAGATCAGGAACAAATAATTAAGCTCTTGTAATAAAAATATATTTTCAGGAAACACCATTAAAAATAACTACAAGTAAAGGTTAAAATATTTAAGGTTATTAATGTCATTACACTTGTCCTACAAGCAAACCCCTTTCATAAACTGAATATGTACAGATTAAGTTGCGTGAAGAGAGAACAATAAACCACTTTTTCTTGTAGTATCAACAGATGAGTAGACATCTGTGAATAGACAAGACAGAAAAAACTTGCCAACATCAACCTTTCAATCAGATTTTTCTGTAAACAAATGCAATATAAGAGTATAGATATGTAAATTTTCATAAACATTGTTTAAGGAACAGTTCAGATACCTTTGACGAGCTGGATGTGTATAAGCAAGATAAGATATTGCTAGAACTTAGAATTCAAAGGATAGGCGTAAAAATAATATCCATGATATAGATGCATTACATTGAAGACAGGACAGACGTAGCAAATTCAAATAATGGAACAGACATCAAAGGGTTAAAGATTTTGGCTTAGGGCAGATAAATAATGTATCTCTGCACATTCATAATAGAATTGATATAGCTGGAGAATGAATAGGCTGGACAGATTGAATTAAGGAACTCTCCCAGAAAGCAGTAAAAGAATATAAAGTTATAGAAAAAATACAAGAAATGCTAAGAGATAGTGAGACCAGAAATAGAAATATGTAAATTCAGGGCAGCCCAGGTGGCTCAGTGGTTTAGCGCCGCCTTCAGCCCAGGACATGATCCTGGGGACCCAGGATCGAGTCCCACTTCAGGCTCCCCGCATGGAGCCTGCTTCTCCCTCTGCCTGTGTTTCTGCCTCTGTGTGTGTGTATGTGTCTCTCATGAATAAATAAATAAATCTTTTAAAAAAATGTAAATTCGCACTGAAGATCCCGGAAGAGAGAAAAATGAAAGTAGAAAGAAATTGAGGAAACAACAAAATTTCCCAGGATTGAAAACAAAAGACAAAAAGTCTGAGGTTGCAAGTATTCAGAGAGTACAAAATAGGAAAAAGGAAAATTCACACCTAGTGCAGTGAATTTTAAAAGGATTAAGGGAAAATGTAAATATTTTTAGAAAGAAAGGAAAAAAAACTGGAAAAGAAGTTTCAGATGAACATCAGAGATTTCAATAGCACACTAGGTGTAAAATATCAAAAGGATAGCATTTTTTATGTTTTGAAAATAAATTAAAATTTTAGACTTTTCAAGCAAATTAAATTCAAATGTGAAGATATCAGAGCAATATTCTCAGGCATACACAATCTCAAAAGGTTTTACATACAAAGACACACATTGAAAATACCCTTAGATGTAGTAAATAAGAGGAGAAACTATTTTGAGAGTATCCTTCAAGAAGTCTACCAGGATGGAGTAGCCCATTTGTCCAACTCTTCTCCCTTACAACTAAAAATTCCTGGACATAACACACAACAATGAAGCATAGGACATCTCTCAAAGGCAGAAAGAAGATAGGTTGCTTAGGAAACTCAGACTTGAACTCACTATTTGGATGGGAGTTCCTTGGGTTTTCTTTTTGCTTCATGCATTCTGGACAGAGTAGTGCAGAAACCTCTAGTCTAGAGGGTACAGATTTAAAAAGTCTGACAACACATTTGTGGCAATACCTCCCTTACTGCAGTTTAACACCAACAAACAACCACCATATACCTATGGTTTCAGAGAGGTGGAGGGTGAAGTTGCTCTTCCATACTGTATCTGCCTCACAGCATCCAGTGATGCTGATTGTTCCATTGGATGTTGGTGGGCCCAAGCAAGCAGCTGACCTTCCATTCTCAACTAGCTTAATCAGGAGATATTTTGGTTCCCTTGCTAGAGTAGTGGTACTGAGGCTGAATGGGAAACTGATCTCCATTCCCCATCCAGCAGAAGCAGGCAGTGTTCCTATCCCCCCCTCACTACAACCGGATAATTTCAGTGTGGTCCAGTGGTTGGTGAACCTCCACCACTACCTGACATCAAGGAGACTGAAAAAAGTAATGCAAAACAGGCTACCTACCCCTCTATTACCTCCCGCCCCAGCATTTGATGACATGGTAAGATGTAGTACTAGTTTGTATCTGCTTTTCCCTTTCTCTTCCTTGAATAGCATGGGACCCGGTAGGGAAGTGCTCTTGTACCTCTACTTGGAAAAAATAATGTTCCATTAATAGGTATCCCACTTATGTGGGGTGGTATGGTAGGACCAGGCAAGAAACAAGCCTTAAATAACTACTTGCTATACCTCAACAGGAGGAAAGTCTTTTATAAATATATTTTATAACTTATTTAAATATATGTAAAATCCCTGAAAATAGCACAAATAAATTTGTATGTGTGTATTTCATTTTCTTATATTACAAAATCAAAAAATCCAGGATGCAATAAAAAAATCCTGTCAAAAACCAGGAAAATACCATAACGTGAATGAGAAAAAACAGTGGCAACATAGAGACAAATCAAATGTTGGAATTATCTGACAAAGATTTTAAAGTAGCCTTCATAAGAGCACTTAAGCAATTTAAAATTCTCTTGAAACTGGGGCACCTAGGTGGCTCAGTTGGTTAAGCATCTGACTCTTGATTTCCACTCAGATCATGGTCTCAGGGTCCTGAGATCAAATCTCATGTCCAGCCCTGTGTTCAGTTCTATGCTAAACAAGGAGCTTGCTTCTCTCTCTCCCTCTTCCTCTTCTCCCCAGCTCATGCTCTCTCTAAAATGAATAGATATTAAAAAAATAAAAATTCTCTTGTAACAAATGAATAAAAAAGGGAAAATCTCAGTTAAAAAGTGGAATATCAAAGAACCAAATGGAAATTATTGAATTCTAAAATACAATAACTGAACACATAACTCTCTGGATGGTTTCATTACAAAAGTGGAGATGGCAGAGGATAAAATTATTAACTTGATAACAGATCAAAAGGGTTTACCTGATCTAAATAACAGAAAATAGACTAAAAGTAAATTACTGCCTACATTAAGAAGTAGGAAATACCCCAAATAAACTACCTAACTGTTTGCTATAAGCAACCAGAAGAAGAACAAATAAGCTCAAAGTTAGCAGAAAAAAGCAAATAATAGAAATGAGAGCAGAAATAAATGAAGTAGGGAACCAACAAAAAATAGAAAAGATTATCCAAACTAAGAGTTCTTTCTTTGAAATGATAAAATAAAAATTTAAAAAAAGACAAATCCTTGGCTAGACTAATCAGAGAAAACCCACATTAACAAAATTATAAATAAAAAGGAGACATTATAACTGATAACTCATGAATTCAAAGGATCGTCAGAGACTACTATGAACAATTATATGCCAACAAACTAGACAATCTAGAAGAAATGGGAAAATTCTTAGAAACATGCCAGTTACCAAGACTGAATCAGGAAGAAATAGAAAATCTGGATAGACCAATTACTAGTTAGGAGATTTAATCAGTAATCCAAAACCTCCTAGCCAAGAAAGTTCAGGACCAAATAGTTTGTTTCACTGGTGAATTCTACCAAACATTTAAAGAATTAACACCAATCTTTCTCAAAACTCTTCTAAGAAATCCAGAGGAGGGAATACTCCCAAACTTATTTTATAATATCAGCATTATGTTGATATCAAAACCAGAAGAGGACATTACTAGAAAAGAAAACTATAGGCCAATATCCCTGGTGAATATGGATACAAAATTTCTCAATAAAATGCTACCAAACCATATGCAGCAGTACATTTGAAGGATCACTCATCATATCAAGTGGGTTTTATCCCTGGGATGCAAGGATGGTTCAGTGTACACAAATCAGTAAATGTGATAAGCTACATTAACAGAATGAAGTATAAGAATTATATGATCACCTCAATAGATACTGAAAAAGCATTTGACAAAATTCAACAACTAATCATGATTTAAACTCCTCAACAAATTAGGAACATATCTCAACATGATAAAAGACACATATGACGAGCCTACAGCTAAAATCATATTCAGTGGTGAAAGATTGAAAGCTTTTTCTCTAAGATCATAAACTAGACACGAGTGCCCATTCTTATACTCCTATCCATCAGAGTACTAGAAGTCTTAGGGCAATAAAGTAAGAAAAAGAGATAAAAGGTATTAGAATTCGGAAGGAAGAAGTGAAATAGTTTCTGTTTACAGATGAATGATCTTATAGATAGAATACCCTTTAAAGACTCAATAAAGAAATCTTTGAGTACTAATAAATGAATTTAGTAAAGTTGCAAGTTATAAAACCAACAGAAAAATCACTCACATTTATATACACTAAATGAACTATTTGAAAAAGAAACTGATTAAACAATCTCATGTATAATAGTATGCAAAAAATTAAATACTTATGAATAGATTTAACTGTGGAGGTGAAACATCTGTACACTGAAAACTATAAAACATTCCTGAAGGAAATTGAAGAAACAAATAAATGGAAAGGTATTCTTTTACATGGATTGGAAGAATTAATTTCCTCTTAGTCATTTTTTTCTGACTACTCTGACAGAGAAATTGAAAGAAAATAGCATTTGAATAGATAGGCCTTCTTTTGATCGTCTTTAACGATTAGGCATTTTCTTTTTGTGTTAACCCCTAAAACATAATTAAAAAGCTCTTTTGTGTAGGAAATTTAAGAAGTTAGTCTTCAGTGATTCTGTATTCAATTTTGTTTGCAGTATATATTCATGATTATTTTTCCAGTTTATCATAGTTTAAAGATCCTCCTTTCTATCTATTGAACACATTGAATTACATCTTTTAAATCTTAATTTTCTGGCACCCTTGATTGTCAGTCACCCTCTAGTAAGATTTTTTTTGTAAGAGAAATTAACTTTCTGTACAAAATTTATAGAACTAAAATAATTACTCAAATACTGAATTTATAGTGTATGAGGTGCCCCAAAGGCTGTCCTTTAAAAAGTAGGGGAGAAGAAAACTTTGGCAGGAAAGCCCCATGTAAAGCAATTCTTTCTTCCTGGAAAACTGTGGGTATTAGCAATTTTTGATGTTTTCATTAGTTAAAAGAAAATACCAAACTCATCCTTCTGTGGTTTTGTCTTTTTTAACTTGAATCTGAGTTTCCATTTTTTTAGGCAGCATTTCCTTACTCCTCAGTACTTTACACTGGCAGGGATGCTAGGCCTCTGAAGAAAATTTTGAATGTAACTACTTACTCAAGTATTAGATAACTGAAGGGCTGCTAATCCTGTTGCTGAACTGATTCACGAGTGGTCTTTTTCACTCTATACCTATCTCCCTTATAACCATGTTATTCACAAAGCCAAGTGATTTTACTAAGTCATAAATCACCTATCTGCTTAAATCTCCAAGGTTCTCTATTGCCTGTGGGGGTATTCCAAGCTCCTTCTTGATCCATATAAAGCTTTCCATCACTATGAAATGGGTCTCCTTTACAATCAGCCCTATTACTTGCTACTCTGGCTACAGAATTTATGACCCAACTACACCAAGGTATCTGTAGATTTCCGCAATCTAAATGTATATTGCTTTTTACTTTTGTGATTCTACTTGTTTAAGAAATCTTTTCCATTGGAATAAAACAATATGTTGGAATGTTGGAAAAACATTCACTGAAGCCATCCATTTAAATTTGCATGATATTTGCAAAAACGTGACTCAGACACACAAATCGATATTCTGTTTCTGTATGTGTAAGACGGGAGGCAGTATCTCGGAGTTTTCACTTAGATTGCTGTGCATTTCTAGGATCTTATTTTTTATGGTGACACTGGGATCCCAGTTCCTGGTCTCAGTTAATCTTTACTCATGTCTTACTTTCTGGGACTGTTGTTCTCTATGCTCTTTGCTTCACCATTACAGATGCAAAAAAGAAGAAAAAATTACTTTACTTGAGTTTCTTAAAACCCAAGCGTGTGCATGGTATAGTGGACCTTATCTTAGTGTAGGCTAATAGAAAGCATTTAAATTGAAACAACAAAAATGATTCAAAATTGATTATAAGTTCTTGTTATTTAATAATCCGTTAGGCATTCCATTATTTGTTTTTTTTTTTAATTTTTATTTATTTATGATAGTCACACACACAGAGAGAGAGAGGCAGAGACACAGGCAGAGGGAGAAGCAGGCTCCATGCATTGGAGCCCGACGTGGGATTCGATCCCAGGTCTCCAGGATCGCGCCCTGGGCCAAAGGCAGGCGCTAAACCGCTGCGCCACCCAGGGATCCCGCATTCCATTATTTGAATTCAATACATATTTTGTCCCAATGGACAACACCAGCCAGATTGGTGATGTTTTACATCTTGTTATCCTTTTCATTTCTTTTCCAGGCCCTCTTTTCTACCAGGGGACTCAAACCCTCTCACCTGTCATGTAAAGCAATTCCACATAATTCTTGACTCATAATGGCTTCTCATGAGTTAATTTAGTTAACTAAAATGGACTTAGTGGTTTTGAAGTTTACACCTATTTTTTCCCTTCCTTCAATACATCTCTATGTAATGAAATAAAAACCTGTATACACCATTTGATATGAATTAGGCTAGGTCTCATAGAAACAAAAGGGAGAAACAGTACATTTAAGATTTAAATAACTTTCTGGGCAGCCCAGGCGTGGCTCAGCGGTTTAGTGCCGCCTTCATTCCAGGGCCTAGTCCTGGAGACCTGGGATCGAGTCCTATGTCAGGCTCCCTGCATGGAGCCTGCTTCTCCTTCTGCCTGTGTCTCTGCCTCTCTCTCTTTGTGTCTCTCATGAATAAGTAAATAAAATCTTAAAAAAAAAAAAAAAAGATTTAAAATAACTTTCTTCTCTGCCCACATTTAAATGTATATCCTCACTCTCTAAAAACAGACCCTCTGACACATCTCTCAGCAAGATGGTAAACTCCCTAAAGGCAGGGTTTTTTGTCTGTTTTGTTCACCATATTTCAAATGCTTGAATATTGTTTGATATATAGTGATACTCAATTAATACATATTTTTAATTAAATTAAATTTGGCTAGTTGCCACATTTTCCTGGATTTTTACTTTTTATGGTTATCTGAAAGTTCAAGTTTAATTGTATTATTGAATATAATATCTTTTGTTTATATAGTATTTTAGAATTCTAAAAACACTATAATGCAAGTTAGTTTTATTTAATCCTTACATAGACTTTGGGGGGTAGAGAGAATAGGTAATATTTCTGTTTTGGGGATAAGAACACTAAGATACAGA
Source organism: Canis lupus dingo (assembly GCF_003254725.2). NCBI lineage: Eukaryota > Metazoa > Chordata > Mammalia > Carnivora > Canidae > Canis > Canis lupus. The sequence continues at coordinate 23,598,241 of NC_064271.1, forward strand.
GATAGTATTGTTTTTCTTAACTAGTAACTTTGGCCTCCACTCTTCAAATCCATGTCTTTGTATGGTATTTTTTTCTAACAATAAAGGAAATCAGCAAACACATACAGTATACATTTGTATGAAGTAGTCTTTATTTTAAACATCCTACATTGTGAATTTATGAACTGAATCTTGGAAGAAGTTATTTAGATTTAAATAAACAGCTTGACTCCACAACATGAAAGCATGCTAAAAGCCTACTTCTACTAAACTCCCGAAAGCATAATTTCCCCATAGTGCCTCCATTTGGGGAAGGAAGAAGACTTATGAATCATTATTTTGAAGAATCATTTCAACTATATTCTTCCTGAGATTACAATAAAATGTAGTCTCTTAAAACTTGCCTTTTGTTTTTTAACTTTTATGTCGCTACATAAGTAAAAAAAAATGATAGTAGAATATCAATACCATTCTCTTTCAACATTACAATTATAGAAGCATTTAACTAAAAATCCAGGAATTATTATCTGTCTTTAGAATAAGATTTATTTCTGATTGGGTAAGCAGTGTTCAAATCATCTGGAAGCCTTTAAGTTTATAAAACTACATGGACTCTTATACAATTTAGCCACTTTGGGAAGAAAAAAAATCCGTAGTTTATTGTTCATTGTCTGTTGCCACTTTACAGATTTTAGGTTAAGTCTTTTATAATAATTCATTAATTTTTATGGAAGTCATAAGATAATACAGAGCAAAACTGTTGCTAAAAATACATCATTCTGAAGTCAAACACACCATCTTTCACAGGTATGTGTGTGCACGTTATTTTTCTGTTTTATGACTGTTTATTGTATAGTTACGATATGATAGTATGCTCAGCCCCACAAATACACAGAAAATTTTCTTCCTTACTCTCTGAACTCTCATTCTAATGTTAAAAGACAATCAATATGGGTGCCTGGGTGCCTCAGTCAGTTGAGCATCTGACTCTTGATTTCTGCTCAGGTCACGATCTCAGGGTCAGGAGATCAAACCCCACATTGGGCTCTGTGCTCAGTGCAGAGTTTGCTTGTCCCTTTCCCTCTGCTCCTCCTCCTATGTGCACTCTCTCTCACTCGCAAATAAATAAAATCTTTTAAAAAGAGATAATGTAGTCATAAAATATCTAAACAAACTATATTCTGTCTAAAGAAGAAAATAATATATATGGAAAATGTTTGATGCATGTTTATAAAATAAAGTTCAAAATTAAATTTAATTGGGAAATTTGAGAGGGAAGCTGTAAGCTTCCCCCCCCCCCCCCCCTTCAAGCCACAGGTTAGCAAACTTGGTGGTTTGTGACTTTAAGTACATAACTTGTTTTTTGCATAGACTTAAAACTGATTCAAGCTAAATAATTGGCAGAGCTAAAGTTGTAACATTATCACAAACACAATGGCAACAGCATTATTTTCTATTTCATCCCAAGGACTTGACTGGTACTTGTGGCCAAGGGAGTGATATGTGCCTACTTAGAACTGAATCCTCTTTTGTCAAGCTAGAAAGAAAGCACTGGTGCAGCCAGGAGCTCCTCTGGGCAGACGTCATTTGGGTTCTCTAATTTAGTAGGGTGCAAATAGATCCTAAAATTAAAAACCCAGTCCTCTGTTTATTTCTTCTGTTTGGGAAGCAGTCAATAAACTCCACAAAACATGAGCTCTGTGCTATGTTTCCAATGTCAGCTGCCCCTGTAGCCAACTTTTGCTTGCTATGAAAGGATTCCATTGACTTTCACCAACTAAAAACACAGGAGACTGACTATCCAGGAACCCCACTTTATTTTCAGTTATGGCTTCTTCTGTTTCCATATTTAAAAACAAAAAGTCTTTCTTACTTATGTTTTTCCAGTTTAACCAGGTCTTCAATTTTACTAACAATAATGTGTTTATATGGTGTTTCAACCAGGTGGAAGCCCCAGTTCCTTATATGAATATATACATAGCCTTTCCTTCTTCTCCTTACCTTCCCATCCCCCACCCTATACACACAAATCACGTCATTCTTGAAATATGACCTCTCAAGGGTAGAGTATGCTTCATGCTGAAACAGCATATAACATTGGGTATGAATGACTTCATATGGGGCTGCTGAAAGACCAGAGGGGGAGAAAAGATAAAAATGCTTTTCTCTGAGCAAAAGCCACCCTGTACTCTGCACAGAAATGAGGACAGTTATTGTTCTCCTGCCCTCATTCTCAGAGGGATAGACTCAGCCTAGGTCAACCTACTATACATTTGCATCATAGCATGTTTTGTGCTTTTGTAAATTTGAGCTGGAGTCTTAACTCTAACCCAAAGCAGCAATGTATAATGAAAAGCGCACTGCATTTGAAATCAGAATATCTAGGTAAATTTTTAAAACATATTTTGTTTATTTATTCATGAGAAGGAGAGAGAAGCAGAGACACAAGTAGAGGCAGAAGCAGGCTCCCTGTGGAGATCCTGATGCAGGAATTTATTCCAGGACCCTCGGATCATGACCTGAGCCAAACGCAGATGCTCAACCACTGAGTCACCCAGGCATCTCTCTAGGTAAATTTGACACATTTCCTGTGAGATTATAAGCAAGATAATTTTGACTCTTCTGAGCTTCAACTTACTGATTTTTAAAACTGGAGTAATAATAATGTTAATCATAGAAGATCATTTGGGAATTTAAAAGTTAATCATAGGAGAGGTTTACTGTACTGCTTAATATAAATTTATTGATTAGGCTGGGCTCCTATTGGTTGTAAGTGACAGATACCTTTTACTCTAGCTGAAATGAAACCAATGTGCATCGCAAGTTCAAATCTGAATCTGATGCTTGCCGTGATTCTTTTTCTTGGTGAATCTTGCCTCTCTTCTTGACCATCTTCTGCTCCTTCATATAGTGCTACACACCTGGAGGACAAGGTAGTAGATGACAGGTTTCTAGCTTGACATATAAAAGGAAGAAGGACCCTCTCTCATCCCTGTGGCTAGGTGGTGCATTTCAAAAAAAAATGGTTCTAATCAGCTATTGTTGAGTTATATATTCAATTCTTTGACTGATTTCTGTACATAGCTTGGGGTCACATGGCTATGATTACGGGTAGGCATCCTAGACTCACAAGGGATAAGAAAAGAGTCCTTTTGTTCTGGAAAGAGGGATGCTGGGCAGAGAAGAGAGAGCTGTCCATTTTAACTCAGGGATTGATAAATATTAAAATCCGTATTCACTATATACCTTACCTCTGTATCCCCTCCTTTTCCTTCTGTCTCCATTGATGGTTTAACACTAATATACCAAACACCTACTGAGCTCCTACTCAACTGCCAGTGATGCCAAGTACTGGAAAACAAAAATGAAAAGATGTGACTCTCAAGAGCTCATTGCCCAGTTGGGGAGATTGTAATGATAACAGTGTGACCTCCAATATACTTTAGGGATAGGCATAGTGTGCAGTGAAATACCACCCAGTGTGATGTGGGGCTGGGACAAGGAAAGTGTGTGGTAAATTGGGGCATACTTACTGAAAGACCCAATATGTAGAATGAATCTTTTTTTAATTTTTTTAAAGATTTTATTTATTCATCAGAGAGAGAGACAGAGAGAGAGAGAGAGGCAGAGACAGAAACAGGCTCCATGCCGGGAGCCCAACGTGGGACTCGATCCCGGGTCTCTAGGATCACACCCCTGGCCGAAGGCAGCGCTAAACCGCTGAGCTACTGGGGCTGCCCTGTAGAATGAATCTTAAAGACGAATAAGAATTAACCAGGCAAAGATGGTGAGAAAGAATATTGCTGTACAGTTTAACATTATATACCATCTTGTTTTCTTTGCTACATATTTTAGCTGTTTCCAATTTTAATGTGTCTTGATAGTGATCACATCTTATAAATCTTCATATTATTGACAGTGCTTGCACAGTGCTAACTAGCTTATTGATTCTCGCTGCCTAATCTATTTAATGTTTCCAATTGTTTCTTTTCATCACTGGCCATCTGAAACATTTTTTTTCTCTTAAGGAAGATGAGCTAATTATTAATAGTAATGGAATGGTAAATGAAATAGAGTGTCAGTTTTCCTGGCAAGCCTTTCAGATTTCACCAGGTTTTAATTTTTCCCTCCTAAGAATTCTTAATGTTACTCCAGTAGTGCACTTTTAGGCAATTTTAGAACCTACAGCCATTTATACTTGACAAACGTCAAAGTGATGCCTCCTCTGAACCACCTCTTCAACTGAAAAAATAAAGATCTGATATTTGCCAACTGCTTTGGTCAAACTTTTGTTCAAAAAATATATTAACTTAGTAAAACAGCATCATGTAACTATGCCATGCCAGTAAAAATACCACCATGTCCAGAAAATACACTCGTGGGTGGCTTGATTTGCCTAGAACACCTAATTAAATTTTCTTCCTTTTCCTCAATGACATAGTCACATTCACTGATTGGTTGCTGGTACTATATGTATCTCCCAAACCACTGATTTCTGATTTAGTTCATGTGCAAGTCTTAGATGCAAGAAAAACAATACTGAATTTGAGTGAGTCCATCAGCATCTCTTTCACTCTATGCATGTTTATCTATTACATATGGTACAAGTGGCTTTAACTATATACATACATAGGATGACTAGGATATTTATTCTTAATATATTGGATATTAGGAGTATTTTTGTATTTAAGCATATCAATTGACATGATCACATGTGGTTGGGGGAATACAGATATTTGTAACTAAGAGGTAATTCTCACTTTTTTGGATTTTTGATATGAGAAGAGAATGAGTAATAGTGACATGCCATCTCTGGAACCTGTCTGGCAGGATTTGTACTTTCCAGGCCTGCTTTACCAATTCTACCTCTAATCCTGTGAAATCTGCTTTATGCACTTGTGTTTCATACAAAGAAATATAAACACAATCATATTCATTGACTCTAAGAAGTCATTGGTAGAAAAGTGAAATGCTCATTTAGTTCAGTTACGTTCAAGATATTTTTGGAAAAAGATTTTTAGCACAGATATTTTTCTTCTTGAGGCAAATAGGTGTCCAATGAGCTTTCTTTGGCTGGATTATGGAAATAGAATGACACTGACCTGTGTGGTATGAGCACAAGGGAACCCAAAAAGATAAAAGGCAGTGTCCTTGATAAAAAAAGGCACAGTGTACATGACCCTGGGGTCTGTAACAGGACAACTAAAAGGACAAGTGCTAAGGCAAGGGAAGAGTCTTAGGTTCAGGCTCTTAAGTTGCCTGGGGTGTGTACCTGAATCAGGGGAAGATGTTAAGAGCACTCTGGCTGTACAGAACATTTTCATGAATTGTGTGAAGTCAGGTTTCTTCACATTACTGAATGCTTTTAATATGCTTGGCATCATTTTCAAGATAGGAGGCCTGTTCCCACAATTGTTTCTCTGGGCCCAGGCCTTCCCCAGTAGGATAGGCAGTAGGCCAGCCATAGAGTCATAGGATGTTTTACAGAGGCTTTCTCAGTTTGACCTCCAGATATATCGGAGTGAAGAGTAGGGTCTCTGCAGGCTGAGAGCAAAAGGCATACTTGAACTATCTGGTGGATTCCCTTGGATGGAGGTTGAAGAAGTCAGAAAACTATGGGAAAATTACCTCTATCTCAGTGAAAAAGCCCTGGGAACCAGTCTCTTGCTTCTTACTGGTCAGATTACACATGTAATGCAAAAAGGTCAGATAGTACTTTCCACCTAAGTATCTTCCTACAAGCCTATGCCAGTCTCTGCTTAATGTGGTGTGTTCTCCCACTTCTACCAATTTTCCAAAAATTATCTGAGTAACCTATATTTTGTTTGGATTTTGATTAGCTGTTGATATTTTAGGGCTCCCCAGGGAAGTTGCCTGGGGTAGAAACACTGAGTACAATTAGATGTAAATATTTCTGATGGAGAAGGACAGTAAGACAAAACTGGAAAGGTGAAGCAGCTGTGCTGTTGATACACCGCCCTTCATACTCAGTGTTGGAGTTCTCTGTTTAGGCCTCTGTCTGGGGATTGTGGGCAGTGGAATGTGGGCATGGACTTGGAGAATACAAACTTCTTCCAAATCCAGGAACCTATTGAGACCCTGGCTGAGGAACTGATGACTGTAGGAATGGTTAGTGTTCTAGGTAGGGACTGTGTGAGTTTATAGTAGCCTTCTCAGAAAGAATGGCTCATGAATCTGCACTTAGGTTTGTGCTTGGCTGGAAGCTTGGAAAGGAAATGTGCCTGCCTTGGGAGCATACAGGCACCAGGCTCTTGGAACCAATTTAATTGCAGTCTTCCTCACACAAACACAACAGTTCTTGGCACATAGATATTTTGTTGAGTTCTATTAAAATTAAATTGAAACCCAGACATTTTACTCTGCATATGTTTATTCCAGAGCTATTCTAGAGGCACAAATGATGCTTTAATCACTCTATGCATCAGTGTCTCATATTTATTTATGAAACTCTTCATAAACTGCCCTAATTCCCTCTTATTATCTCAAAGCTGGGTGAGATGTCATCAAAGATGTCTAGACTTGTTCCTTTCAGCATATTGGCCCCATAAGAAAGAGAGCCTCTCCTGCTATCTCTAACAGACATTTTCTGAGAGGAATCAGTGTTGGGTCAATGACTACTGGATAGAGTTGGGTCACTAGTCATTTCTGAACTGAAATTAGACTGACCAGACTTACATAATCTGTCTGTTGCTGTTGCTGTATCTGCTGAGGGATGGAGGGCATGTGTTTGACAGTTCTACTTAAACCTCATAGAGATGGGGTGGGGGTAGCTATCCCCCCCCCCCCAAAAAAAAGAGGCTATTGTTTCTAATAGAAAAAGAATGATAGGACATTCTGGATAGATAAAACAAAAGCTACCATAGGCTACTACATATATGTTATCTTTTAAAGTTGGAAAATTTGTATTTGGAATAAATAAAAGGAAGTTCAGAAGTTCTCTTTATATGAAATTTTGATATAAATATGCTAAATTACTATTATTTATTTCATTCCAGCCATTATAGGTGTTTGGCAATCAATACTTTTCAAAACAATTTAAATTAGACTAGACAGAAAGATGAAGCTGAAGATACAGGGTTAAGGAAGAGGTTAATGAAATGATAGAAAATAAACTCAGGCTTTGCAAATATATCATTTTAAGGTCATCTGTTATTTCAAAAGATACAATAGAAGAGATGGAAATCAGAAGGTGAAGCTTAGTGGGCAGGATTATGATGGTAGAACAGTCAACACTTTGACTCTAAAATTGCCTTAGCTCAAACCCTAATTATCTTTTCATTTGATAATGGAAGTAGAGTTTTGGATAGATTTCTTGGCTCCAGTTTGTCTCCCATCTAATCAGTTTGTCATTATTGTCAATATTATTGATCAAATACAAATTTGTGATCATTATAATGTCTTGAAGGGCTATGGGGATGGAAATATTAACCACAGTGAGAAATTTTAAACTGGTTTGTCCTACAAATGGACTTTGAGGGACAGAAGAAAGATGTAAGGGAGCCCTTGAGTCAGAGAGAACATGATACATATTGAGATGGCTGGAGTGAGAGAAATTTTTGTAAGGGAAATATGTGACATTAGGCAGGTCCAAGAAAGGCAATAGTATGCCCCGATAATGAAATAGGTGAAAATGTCAACATTCAAATGAGAATATTAAAAAAGTGTGCTGGCAGATACCATAATCTTATGACAAGGGGAGCATTAGTTAATAGTTAATACCAGAAGCAGGGTTCATAATCCATAGAGGTTTATGGAATGATGTAAGGGGGCACAAGGAACATGGTATGCAGAATTTAATCTGTGTGGCCCTAACTTTTGCCAGTTTTTCTGATGCTCCATATAAACCTCCAAATGTTCACACTGAAAATAAATTTCTATTTGTTTTTAATGTTTAGAACTTATGTGATTTATTTAAAGAGTAGTTAGAAAAAATGCCACTCAAATTAGTCATAATATTCCATTTTTATATGATTTTTAACTGATTCAATTTCTGAAATTTTATTTTCCACTTTGAGTGACAATAATAACTTAATACCATGATTATTTTTCTACCTCTATATTTTGTTTTTATCCTCTAATTTTTTGTTTTTTTGGGGAAAAATAGACATTTTTAGAAAATGAATGCTGAATTCCATTTGGAATTTTACTTTTACATTTTTTCTCTTATCTTTAAAAAATTTCTGAAGCATATAGTTTTTCTTATGATAATAAGATATCATTAGAGAAACCAAAGCTGTTTTAAACCTAAATTTGTTCCCACTGCCAGTCATTTATTAATGGCTGGGTAATAATTACCTCTTTGTGTTTTCACCCTCCAGTGGCCAACACAATGGTTGGCATGTAGTGGCTGTTCAATAAATATTTGTTGGACTGAATTGAAATGAATCAATTTGTAAATATTTTCTGGTTACATGAGTGAAATTAAGAAATATACAACTTCTCTTGGGTTAGCTTGAAGAGCTATTCTAATAATTAAACATTCTTTGGACCAAATTTTCAAATTTGAGTTTGGACCAAATTTTCAAATTTGAGTTAAGATCACTAACTACATATAACCTGTTTCTTTCTGGAATTGCTGATGAAAACATTTCAAAGCCTTGCCAATTCATTTTTGGAAAGGAAATATGTGGATATAACAAATGTAGAGAAATCAGTATTTTACCTCTAATGAAACTACTGTTTTCTAATTAAAATATTTCATAATTAAAAATTGTCAGCATTTGCTTACCACAATATGATGACATGAAGCACTACTTGGGAGACACAAGAATTCTTGAAATGAAATTTTTGTACTCTACAGTGGACCAAAGATCATTCTATGGACTTTTCCCTAAAGGAGTAAACAGCCTCTAAGTATATTCAGTCTCATTTATTTAAATTCCATATTCAGCAAGAAGCCTTAACTCTACTGATTTTGTCTCTCAAGCATTTAATTTTTTTGGGGGGGAAGAACTGTATTTTAATATAGAAATACATATCTTGATCCTTAGTATGACATAGCAATATTCATTATAATGAGGAAATTAAAATTAAAAATTAAAATTCTGTCATTTCATTAGTTTACTGTTAAAGTGAGGGTGTGTGTATATGTATAGACATAGACATAGATATAGATAAAGATAAAGATATGGATATAGATATCTGAGCTGTATTGCTTCATGTGGAAGAAAAGATGAGATCTATAAAGGTAAGGATCACCTCCTAGAGCGATAAGCCTTCTCAGACAACATTATCAGGAGCTTATATCTTCTTTTGATAGTTCTGAGTTATAATGTTTTCCTTTTAGAATGATTTCTACCAAAATTTGAAAGTTAATGAAGGCCAGTTATTGCTGATGAATTCTTCTTCTTCTTTACATGTGTGTCTATACTTAGGTTGGTGAGTTTGGAATGAGGCTTTTTCCTGTGAACTTTTGAAAAGGTAATGCCAAAATCTTAGGTTATGTTGTTGTCAGTGAAACATTTTTAGATAAAAAAACTTAAATCACCACCTTTCAAAAAAACACTCAAGACTTGAATTTATCTATACTGAGAACATAAACAGTTGTACAATCAAAGCCAGATGATTATCCAGTTCATCTCTGAACTTAATATACCTCATATGTGAAAAAATTCACTTGTTTACATGGGGAAAAGAGTAGAGCAACTTAATACGAAATTATAGAATGGAAACCTTGTAATAGCTTCAGCTTTATACTCCAACATCTTGGCATGAGGTCAGCCTTGCTTATTATGATTGGCATAGGTTGTAGACTGGCAAGTTAGCCTAGTGAGGCTAGAGTAAGACTAGCTGTTTACATCATTAAATTTTGAATGATGGCATATTTTTACTTTTTTCTGCCAACTTTACCTTTGATAAATAATTTGTAGGATCAATAATTTGTTAGTTGTGACAATCGGGAATGAATCCAGAGAAACTAATTCCATATTATTTATTTTACACCAAATTCTCAAGCTCTCCTAGGGGGACTCTGAGTTATTAGTGTGTATTAAAAGCAGAAACTGAATACAGTAGATTTCCAGTGAGCACTGAGTTTACTCCAAAAGCTTATATAAATGTTCTCATTAAGTTGCAGCTCTACAGCTCTATTAGAGAACTGTTTTATTTAATTCCAAGGCAACCTTTCCAGTGGTTGGCATATCTGTCCCCAGGCTAAGGCCTTAAGGTCAATTTTTCACCTTTAAAAATGTAATTAAAAAGATAAAATGAACACCCCCTACCATCCTCCAAAAGTCATTAATTAAAACAGTCCTATAGCAACTTTGGATTGGATTCATACCCCAAGGGGAATTTAACAAAAGAGAGAACTGAAAAATGCCCTAAATTTGACAAATCTAACTGGAGAAAAATTGTTGGCTTTAAAATCAGATAAATAGAGGTTTGAATCTTAGCCTTGCTACTTGGCTATGTGATTTGGGACAAATTGCTTATCCTCTCTGAGCCTCGGTTTCTACCCCTCAGTGTTGTTCTGAGTGTAAGCAAAATAGAGTATGAAATTATCTAGTAAAGAGCACAACATAATGTAGATATTTTATTTTGTTTTATTTTCAGTCCACGATAATGTGATTTACTTGAGGACAGAGATTTTCATATTTTGGTTAAATGTTATAACAGAATGTCATGAATATTCTGTCCCATATCAATACTCAGTATTTGTTGACTAGAAAAAATTTCATTTACTTCATTGCTAAAATGGAAAGATGAAATAACTTGCTACATATATTCTAATTAAAGCTATCTCATAATTATCTATGTTTTATCATGGGGCATTTCTAAAGTTTTAGGATGTCCTTGCATGTGTACATATTTTGTAACATAATCTTTTTTTTTGTAAAGTAGTATTTTAAATTTTGTTTCAAATAATTATCTAAATGTAAATTATTTTATGTAGAACTATTGTATCGAAATGAATCAATATATTAAGGCTCTTATACATGCAATAAAATAGGTTTCCAAAAGTATTGCATTAATTTATGCCCTGAAAATAGTGCATAAGAACATCTGTTTAACCACAGTCTCATCAGAAATGAGTATTCTCATTTCTAAAAATTTTGCTAATGTTGGCACAGTCTGTTAAGTATCCTACGCTTGGTTTCAGCTCTGGTTGTGATCTCAGGTTCGTGAGATTGACACTGGCATGGGGCTCTGTGCTCAGTGCCAGAGTCTGCTTCAGACTCTCTCTCCCTCTCCCTCTGCCCCTACTCATTGCATTTTCTCTCACTCTGTGTCAAATAAATAAGTCTTTAAAAACTTATTTTTGCTTATGTTAAATAAAGTTTCATTTCATTGTCTATCATTGATCACATAACGTAACTATAGCCTTACAAATAAGCTTGCTAGCTAACTCATGAATCTCTACCACTGGTGATTTAAAAAGTCCTAACTATCCAGTAGATGCTCAGTTAAGCAGTGACTGAATGGGTGAGTGATTTTCTACCTCAGCATGGAGTCTTAAAGCAGCGACTTTAAAACACTGGATTTTTCAGACATAATCTTCTCCAATTAAATAGGGTTGTTCTATGTGCTATGAGTATTGTGTTTTGTATTATACTCTAATACTTCATAACCATTTCTCATAAGGTTACAGTATGATAAGTATTATAGTGAGAGTTAAACAATGTGCCATGGGACAAAGGAAAGCATAGGAGGATGGAACTATGGGCTTTGATCTGGATTTTGAAATAAGATCACAGTGGTAAAAATGTTCACTAGTAGGAAGAAGGACTTCCTTAAAAGATAAAACAGGAATGTCAGATGAGGAGCAATTTATGAAAGATTAGAGTAAATGTATAGTTATTTTTTATTTATTTATTTTTAAAGATTTTATGTATTTATTCATAAACGACAGAGAGAGAGAGAGGCAGAAACACAGGCAGAGGGAGAAGCAGGGTCCATGCAGGGAGCCCGATGCAGGACTCGATCCTGGGATTCCAGGGTCACGCCCTGAGCCAAAGGCAGACAGCCAACCGCTGAGCCACCCAGGCAGCAGGCATCACCTGTGTAGTTATTTTAAAACAGTGAATAACTATCAAAGTTATTTTTGTCACCATGCAGACTTTATGATTTTTGGCCTTCCAAAGCTAACTCTCCTGGCAACAGTGTATAAAAGACTCAGGCTAATTGTTGAAAGAGCCTGAATGTACAGATGAAATAGAGGAGATAGGCTTAGCTTTCTAAGTAAAGTTAAGAAATTCTTTTCTAACTTAAAACCTGGGTGCCTGGGTGGCTCAGTTGATTAGCATCTACCTTTGGTTCAGGTCATGATCTCAGGGTCTAGGGATCGAGCCTTGCATTAGGCTGCTTCTCTCCCTCTGCCTGCTCCCTGTGCTTGTGCTCTCTCACTATCTCTCTGTCAAACAAACAAACAAACAAACAAACAAACCAAAACCCTTCCTTATTCATGTGACAGTATAAAAAAAGAGGCCACTGGAGATGATTAGCTGCCTTTAATCCGGAAGTTTAGTTACAAGCAATATGGAAATGTTTAATTCTTATATCAGTTTGCTATAAAGTTAAAGGATATTTGGGATTTGTATCTGCATCAGAATATAGAAAATACATTATTTAGGCTTTCTATCACAACCTTTATATTTTCTAACAAATTATAGCTTGGCCTGAGAACTGTATTTTCTCCTCCATTAACAACAATAAAAGAGCCTTTAAGGGCACCTGGGTGGCTCAGTTTGTTAAGCATCTGCCTTTGGCTCAGGTCATGATCTCAGCATCCTGGGATTGAGTCCCACATAAGGGTCCCTGTTAGCAGGAGAGCCTGCTTCTCCCTCTTTCTCTGCCTCTCCCCTCCACTCTTGCACTCTCTATCTCTCTCAAATAAATCTTTTTTTAATAAAGGCCTTTAAAACCTTATAAATATCTACTTTATAACCTTTACATAAGAGGTCATGTGGAATATTTTCTTAGATTTTACCATTCATGTCATAAAAATAACTTAATAAAATACCCTAGATTTCCATATTCAAAATCCATATTGATTTGTCCGGCCCTTTATATCTTGTCAAAGTAAATTTTATGTATTCAACTATCTGTGTAGTTAAAAGTACATAATTAAGGAAGAGTAAATTTCAACAACTTGTCATTTTTTTGGGAAAATAATTTTTAAGCAAGTGTACTGTACATGACTGTATAAACATAAAAGTAGGATACATGCTGCTGTACAAAAACATATTTTGTTAGCTTGTAGGGTGGCCACACAGGTTGGCCTGCCTTAAATGACTGGAAAATAAAGCCTTCTTGTTTTGAAGTGATGATCTACACTGGTTTGGGGCAATAAACTTACTCATGTTAAAAAACAGAATAGGCTTTGCAATTCATCACCTAACTTGATTTCAAGTTTTCTCTGCTTCTTGATTTTAATCTCTTGGGAGGGTGCCTTTCTTTTTACTGATATCCAAGTACCTTGCTCTCAAAGAGATGCAAATAAAAACATTTCTGTACTGCCTTTCAAATAAGGATTCCCATGAGTCTCATGTGAAGTACTCATAGGCATCTTTTATAGTACAGGAAATGCAAGCAAATAGAGAGGTTAAGGAAATTGCTCAAGGACATTCAGCAAGTTGGAATCAAAGCCAGAAATAGTAAACAGGCCTTCTCACTCCAAGTTCTTGGCACAACTGCCAGATTTTGGACACTTTTTGGTGGTGAAAGAGTGAGCCATTTTGGCATCATTTATTTCAGTTCATTTTGGTGCTTAAGAAAGCAAGAGTCTAACAGGCTTTAAAAGAAAAATAAAGCCCAGAACAGAAGGTATTATTAAACTTGAATTTAATACTTACCCTTCTTTTATTTCTTCTGTTCTCAGTCATCAGTTATAGGAACAAAAGGTGAAAAGTTAAATCAGAGATATTTTGGAATAGTGCAGGTGGGATGGCATTAGTAGTACTACATTGGTATTATTATTTACTTTTTTCAATTCAGCTCAACACATATTCCTGAAGGATTTAGCCTGTGCCAGGGACTATATAAATCTGCAAACATGATTTAGACATTGTTGCTATCTTTGAGAAGATACTGACATATAAACACATGCAATAGCAATAAAGTCTCTGAAGTGTGAATATCCAAGAGTGTATAAGAGCATTAGAGAAGTTCAGAGAATGTGTGCAGAATTTAAAGTAAGATGTAGAATTGGGGAATGCTGTCTTGGGGAAGTATATTTGGATCGAGCTTTCAAGGATTATTGTTTTAGCCACAGAAAAAGTCAGAAGGGAAAACAAGCAAAAGGAATAATATTCATGAATGCAAAGAGATGTGGATTACAAATTTCATGCAAGGAATTATAGTTCAATAATGTGTGACTTTAGAGGAAGGTGGTTGAGAACTGAAACTAGAGAAGTAGAGGATACGAAGGCTTTGTATGATATGCTAAAGATCATGCTAAAAGCCTTTTAGGAATGGAAGCCAGAGGAGGCTTTCACCAGTCACGTGGCATGATTTGCTTGTTAGATAGATTTTCCTGATTTCAAGAAGACGAACTTAAGCGGATAATGCAACAGTCCAGAAAGGGCTGCTGAGGCAATGACTAAGGAAATTGTAATGGGGATGGTGAGGAGAAGGTAGATTGAAAAGAGATATGAATGAATCTAGACACAGACCTTATACTTGTCATAAGAATTTGCTCAAAATGTATCATAGAGTTACATGTAAAATGCAAAATTATAAAATTCTTAGGTAACATAGGAGAAAATATAGGTGATATTGTGTATGGTGATATTTTTTTAGATACACCATGAAAAGTACAATCCAAGAGAGAAAGAATTGTTAAGCCTGATTTCATTAAATTAAAAATTTCTCTGTAAAGGATAATGTCAAGAGAATGAGAAGACAAACCCAGATGGAGATAAAATATTTGCAAAAGGTACTGTTCTCCAAAATATACAGTGACTCTTAAAATCCAACATTAAGAAAACAACCCGTTGTAAAAAAAACATGCCCAAAGAGCTGAACAGACACCTCTCCAAAAAAGATATACAGATGGAAGTAAGCATATCAAGATTTTCAACATCATATGCCATCAGGGAACTGCAAATTAAAATGACAGTGAGAGGGATGTGAGTGGCTCAGTTGCTGCTGAGCATCTGCCTTTGGCTCAGGGTGTTATTCCTGGGATCTGGAATCAAGTCCCGCATCGGGCTCCTTGAGATGAGCCTGCTTCTTCCTCTGCCTATGTCTCTGCCTCTCTCTCTCTGTGTCTCTAATAAATAAACAAAATCTTTTAAAAAATAAAAATTAAATAAAAAATAAAATGACAGCGAGATACTACTATACACCTATTAGAATTGCCAAAATCCAGAACATTTACAGCATCGAATACTGGCGGGATGTGGAGCAACAGGTAGTCTTCATTTGTTATGGTGGGAATGCAAAATGATACAGCAGCTTTGGAAGACAGTTTGGTGGTTTCTTACAAAATGAACATACTCTTATGGAGCAATCTAGCAATTGTGCCTCCTGGAGTTGAGAACTTATGCCCACCCAAAAATCTGCACACATATGTTAATTGCCAAAACTTGAAAGTGATCAGAATCTCTTCAGCAGATGAGTGCGTAAATAAACAATGGTACATCCAAACAATGGAATATTAAGCTCTAAAAAGAGATGAGCTATCAGGCCATGAAAAGACATGAGAACCTTAATTGCATGTTACTAAATGAAAAAAGCCAATCTGAAAAGACTACATATTCTATGATTCCAACTATATGACATTTTGGAAAAGACAAAAGTATGAAAAGCATAAAAAGATCAGTGATTCCCAGTGTTTAGTGGAGAGGGAGTTATGAATAGGCGTAGCTCAGAAGATTTTGAAGGCAGTACAATTACTATATGATGCTATAATAATGGATACATGCCGTTATGCAATTGTCAAAACCTGTAGAATTTACAACACCAGTGAATCTTAAAGTAAACTATAGACTGGGTTATAAGGATTTGTCAAGAGAGTTTCATGGATTGTAACAAATGTTCCACTGTGGTAGGGGTGTGAATAATGAGGAAAATTGTGTGTG
Organism: Canis lupus dingo; assembly: GCF_003254725.2. NCBI lineage: Eukaryota > Metazoa > Chordata > Mammalia > Carnivora > Canidae > Canis > Canis lupus. The sequence goes on from NC_064271.1 coordinate 23,614,260, forward strand.
TGGCAGGGATGGGGTAATGAGAATTACTTGTACTTTCCACTTAAGTTTTCTGTGAACCTAAAACTGCTCTAAAAATACAGTTTATTAATTTAAAAAATATATAATCATAAGAATGACTATGGAATTTAAAGAAAGGGAGGAGTCTATATGTTCTCAAGTTTGACTTGGATAACTATATGACTATGGTACTCCTAACTTTATCAAGAATATAGAAATAAAAGTTCTGAGGAAGATGGCAAATTAAATTGGGATTTTAGTGGGCACATCATTGACTGTATTCTTTAGGAGCTCATAATGTGACTCAGCCTCAGAAAATTTGCCAGACCTGGAAATATTTCAAACTTCTAAGTATATAAATGGCATTTGAAATCTTTAGAGGAGAAGAGGTAAACCAAGAAATGAAACTGAGGAAAAAGAATAATGAACCAGGAATGAATCTTGAGGTAACCCTAAGATTAAGGTTCTGGCAGAAAAATAAATATGGAGACAAGAACCAGTGAGAGAAGTAGGTGTATAAGTTGAATAGTCACCTAAATAAAGTAATAGTAGTTGTCTAGTAATTTATTTTTTCCAAGGAATTTTCTTGTCAGACAATTTACTTCCATCTCCAATTGAAGATAGGAGAGGCAAAGTGCCTGTTCTTATAGTTTTTACAAGTTCATTTTTAAAAGTTACAGAACTATTTCTTTATAATCTACTTTACAGATTCTTTCTCTTTAGTGCAACCTTAAATAATGGTTTTCATCTTTTTTTTTTTGTTTTCTACACTATTCCTAAATTGTTTTAATCTATATAATTGTTTCTATTTTTTTCTGTAAGTTACCCAAATCATTAGTACACAGATTTGCATTTCCAACTCTTTATTAAACATCTTCATCTGGATATTCCATAAACTTTTCCTTTTGTGTTTTCATGCCTGTCAATGACAACCATGTTAATCCAGTCATTAAAATCAGAAACTGGGGTGCCTGGGTGGCTCATTTGGTTAAGCATCTGACTTTTGGCTTTAGCTCAGGTCATGATCTCATGGGTCCTGAGATTAAGCCTTGAGTGGACTCCCTGCTTGACAATTCTCTCCCTCTACTCCCCCCCCCCACATGCCCTCTTTCTCTAACATAAATAGATAAATCTTTTTTAAAAAAAAGTCAGAAACTAAGAAATCACCCTGGCCTTCCCCCTGCCCCTTTTCTCTCTCTCTCTCTCTCTCTCACACACACACACACAAACACACACACACACACACACTAGTTATGAATGGACACATGATATCCTTTCCAGATTTTCTCTTTAGCAGAACTCATTATTACATCCTCTTATGCATATGATTCTCCATCTCAAAGTCTGTTTCCAGGCAGCCCGATCAAGTTGAGTTTGTCTTTGCATGTCAAGCTAGGAGGCCTCCTATGACTAACCATAGTTTATTAGTGATCCTGCTTTGAGATACTTAGAAACCTATAATTAACCTTATCTAGTATTTAGCAACTATAATATAACTGTTTTTGCTTGCCAGTTGGTAAACAACTTAAGGACAGACTTTGTCTTTAATTGTAGTATTCCCAATGTCTAGCACTCAAGCACTCAATAATTATTTTTTAATGAATGATTAGTATGCCCAAGGCTATTCAAATATTTGGTAACTTTAAAGTGCTTAAAATGCAGGCCTCCCAAGAACAAGTTCCAGTGTCTTTACCTACAGCAAACAACATAGCACTGGTTACTCAATAATATACAGAAGGAAAAGCACAGGGAAGTATTTGTTGCAATTTTTCTAGACCCTTATCTGATGTCACTGAACTCTTGGATAGAGATCTGAATTCTTGAAAAGAGAATACAATATATTTACAAAATTAAACATGGGAAAGTTACTAGAGATCCTCTTTTCTGGAAAACTTAATATTTTTTAAATTTTTTGATTGGTTAATTAGTTAATTTATGAGCGAGAAGGAGAGAGAGAGGGTGAGGAGAGGGGTAGAGAGGAAGAGAGGAGAAGAGGGAGAGAATCTCAAGCAGATTCCGCACTGAACACAGGCCGATGTAGGGCTTGAACTCTCATGACTCCGATCTTGTGACCTGATCCAAAACCAAGAGTTCAGTGCTTAACAGACTGAGCCACACAGGTGCCCCCAGAAAACTGATAATATTATATTAATTACAGAAGCAAATCATAGGTGGTATGAAACTATATGATATTCCTGGAATGTTACAGATATCGTCCTGCATACAAAGAAATTGGAATAAATTTACATTCAAGGAATATGTATTTTCAAGAATAGAGGTTATTATTCAAATTGGTTCAGAGCATGCCTTTAGGATTTCCTTTTACTTCCTATCTACATTTACATAGGCAGATAATCTTATGCCAAGTTGTTTATCTAAGATTAGATAGAGGTCACTGACAATGAAACATTAAAATCCACTGTCCTAGTTTGTAGGCCACCAAATTATCACTACATTAAAAGAAATAAAATATTGTAGGTCTGCTGCATGAAAAATTAAAATGATAAGATAAGAAAGTGCATGTCAGAATAAAAATACTGGAGTAGAAATGAGGAATGTTGGAAGGAATGTGCTGAAAATAATGTAGTAATTCAAACCAGTGAAAGGCCAACTAAAGTGACTGCTGTTAAAAATAGCATCATTATTTTTAGTTATTGTTCTATATACAATTCTTTCTTTTCAGAATTTATCTTTAACAATCTCTTATATATATGTGATATAATCTGACAATTTCAACATTAAAATGATTTTTAGAATATGTATACATGTATAAAAATATGTTTTCTTTTTCTTTTTTTTTTTGCTATAGTTGCTGGTTTTATAGCCAGTTACTATTTATAGTTCTTTTTATTTTCACCATCTCTTATTTTAACATGCTGTGTTTCTCAGAATCTGAGGCTTATTACCATGACTCTGTGTCTGAAAAAATGCTTTAAGAATCACATGCATGTGTCAAGGCACTGACATACCAGACTTGCATATACCAATTCTTTCATTGCTCTTTACCCATTTTAAATGATTTTAAAGGAGTTCTAGAGATAGATTGAGAAACACATGATAACACTGACTTTTTACTTAATGACTTATGTTGCTAAGCTCTTAACAAAAAAGCTGGGTAAACCATCTTTGCTAGTTCAGTTACAGCCAGTTTTGGGAACAATTACAGAGTGAGAGAACTTCACTGTGTCTGCAGCTTGATTATATTTTGGCAACTGTTTTACTTTACTGTCCACTGTTTATGGACATGTTGATCCTCTCAATTCCACTTTGAACATTATTTTCCAGCTCTCCTTCTAGTTGTCAATTTTTGTTGTAATATTACTGTTTCAAGTATATAGTGCTATACTGTAATTGACTTTTAAAAGAGTGATTTCTTTTTGTATTTGCCTCTTTCGTTTGGCTTAGTTTATATGGTGCTGGTAGTTGTTTAGAATATACTTGTAATAATATGTAAAGTACTTCATTTTAGTTAGCATCATTGTTAAAAAATAGTTGACATAGTTGAGATACAAGAACATTTCTAATGTCCAGTGATGAATTAAAATGAACATTTAATTGTCCACTGATCTCCTGGTGATGTGGCAAGGTGGTAGCTCTCAAAGGGTAGTTCTCAAACCAACAACATCAGCATTATTTGGGAACTTTGAGATGCAACCATGGGATTGGGACCCAGTTACCTGTGATTTAACAAGCATTGAGGTGATTCAGAAGCATGCTAAAGTTTGAGAACTGCAACCGTAAATTATCCATCAATATAAATCTACAGGGGCTTTGAAAGATACACATCAGAATGGGAGATAGTTTATTCACTTTACCATAGTGCCACACTATTCACAATGAAAGTTACTCAGAAACCTTTACGGATTGGTATTTTTCACATTTAATTAATAGTTGAGCCATTCTGGGCAGCCCCGGTGGTGCAGCAGTTTAGCGCCGCCTGCAGCCCAGGGCGTGATCTGGAGACCCTGGATCGAGTCCCACGTCAGGCTCTCTGCATGGAGCCTGCTTTTCCCTCTGCCTGTGTCTCTGCCTCTCTCTCTCTCTCTCTGCATCTCTATGAATAAATAAATAAAATCTTAAAAAAAATAGTTGAGCTATTCTGATGAGTTTTAGCTATTTTTCATGAAGCCACAGCCTATGCTTTGTTTTGGTGTAAAGTAACCCTTTTTTAAATTATAAATATACCCATTTGGCTTTAATAATTTTCTTTGTATTCTATCTGATGTCATTGGACAACTCCTCTTTTATTTTCTTTTTGGTTGTTTACTTAGTATAATTTTTTCCATTCTTTTATTTTTAGTCTACCTATTTCATTGTATGTGAAATGAGTTTCTTGTAGACAGCATATTTTTGGATTACATTTATTGGTTTTTTATAAATTTATTTTTTATTGGTGTTCAATTTGCCAACATATAGAATAACACCCAGTGCTCATCCCGTCAAGTGCCCACCTCAGTGCCTGTCACCCAGTCACCCCCCCCCACCCACCTCCCCTTCCACCACCCCTAGTTCATTTCCCAGAGTTAGGAGTCTTTCATGTTTTTTTTAATCCGCTCTGCTAATGCCTCTTTTTAAACTGGTATAAAAAAATAAAAATAAAATAAACTGGTATAGATGATCTAGAGTTAAGATAATTGTCAACATGTAAAGTCTTGTTTGCCATTTTGTTTTCTGTTTCCTTTGTTTATTATTCCTCTATTTTTATCTCTTTTTTTTTTAAACTTATGAATTATTTGAACTCTTTTTTAGGATCCCATTCTGGTTTATTTATAATATTTTTGGGTATATCTCCTTACAGAGTTGTCTTAATGGTTGCTCTAAGCGTTACAATAAATCTACTGTTACTGATGTTTTGCCACTTTAAGTTTTGTAGAAAACTTTCATTAGATACTTTACCTTTCCTACTTTGAAAATATAATTATCTGAAGTATTTCTTCTGTATGCATGGAGTACCACATCACATTGTATTATAATTTTGCTTCAACAATCAAGTATTATTAGAAACTCATGAGAAACCTGTTATATGAAGCATAGTGTTTAACATTGCTTTCTGAAATTCAAGCCTTCTGTTACCTTTTCCTTTCTGGTCAGAGAATTTTTTTAAAGGCAAGTTTGGTAGCAACATTCTTTCATTCAGGTTTTTAGTTTTTGTTTTGTTTTAGTTTTTGTTTTGTTTTTGATGAATCAAATAAATTTTGATTGACTTCCTTTAGAAATACATTCATGAGAAAATTAGAACTATGGCTAAATATCGATTCATCAGCATTCAAAGACATTGTCTTGATCTGAGACAAAGAATTTCTTTTTGTGTATGTGTATTTTTTTTTGGACTTCAATTTGCAACATATAGCATAACACCCAGTGCTCATCCTGTCAAGTGCCCCCCTCAGTGCCCAGTGTTGGGATCAACCAGTCACCCTAACCCCTGCCCACCTCCCTTTCCACCACCCCTTGTTTGTTTCCCAGAGTTAGGAGTCTCTCATGTTCTGTCTCCCTCTCTGATATTTCCCACTCATTTTCTCTCCTTTCACTATTTTTTTATATTCCCCAAATGAATGAGACCATATAATGTTTGTCCTTCTCCAATTGACTTACTTCACTCAGCATAATACCCTCCAGTTCCATCCATGTTGAAGCGGTGGGTATTTGAGAGACAAAGAATTTCAAAACAAGATTTGAAAAGCATCTGAAGCCAGACTGCCTGGCCCACCATTTACTAGTTACGTTTCTTTGGTTGAGTGACTTAATCTCTCTGTGCCTCAGTTTCCTATCTTTAAAGGATACTAATGATATCTGCCTTTAATGAGTTAATACATGTAAAGTACATAGAAAAACAGTGGCCAGCATATATGAGAAGTAAAAGTCAGTTGTTGTTTTTAGTGATAATGGAGTTAGGCACATGCTACTACTTCTGGATTATTCAATGTCCTCTGTTCTGATTTCAGGCTGACATATAATTTTGCTTTATATGTAGAATAAGCAGATTATGGATAATGCATTAATCTACTAAGCATGTGGAAACACATATTTCAAGGCAGTACAGTAACTTACAGTAACTTAGAGAGTTTGCTTCAATTCCCAGTGTACTCTTCAATAGAACTTTGGTAAACTTCTTAACTTCTAAATCCTAGTTGTCTTCATCAGTAAGTAAATATATGTTTATCTCCTAGAGTTAATATGAGGTTTAAATTAAATAATGCATAAAGTCTAGCCCAGAGCCTGATGCATGGTGACCATTCAACAAGTAGGAAGACTTGCTCCTATTAAAATGGCTCAGGTAACAGTTATATTTGTTTGATGCACTAGTTTAGGACTCTAAATAATTAAAATAAAATAATTAAATAAAATAATTCTAAATATTTTGAGTTAAACTTCCCAAGTCCAGCAACTCTGAGAAACTAGAAAGATCAAAGTTCTTCATCTGCGAAATAAGACCCAATCACAGACCATGGAAGTTTCATTGAGTAAAATGATACCATGACAGTTACTGTTTAAGTATCATCTCCATACTTCTAGACATTTCCCTATCTTGTTAAAGATAAAAGATTGGAAACTAGATTTTTTGCCAGCAGGATTCCAATTAGATTCCATAAACAGGAGACACTTCTATAAACTCTGGGAGTAGCCATTATTTTCTGGCAGCATCTGTAGGCAGACATATGGGGGCTGGCAGACAGCACATTGAGGGAAATTGTGCCTGCAGCTTCCAAAATATCTCTTGAGAATCATTCATTTTAATATGACAGCCAGCCATAAGTTTTGATGGTGGCTTTTGTGTGATGTTCTCACTTCTGAATTTCTAAAAGCAACATTCCTGATCTCATTTCCCTAGTTCTAGGTTTTGTTTTTGTTGTTTTTATAAATCACAGATTTCCCGTTTTACTTTACTACTAAGATATCTAGAGTGGCTTCTACTATCCTGACTAAACCTATCTAATGCAATGACTGATGAGTCCTTTTGGTAGAGATTCTCATGATCTTCTGATTATACAAGTTTCACATAGTGATCCCTCAAAATACAACAATAATTTGAATGTAATCTCATTTCTATTAGCAACATGAATATAGTACTATGGGGATAGAGCATATTACTTCAAAGCTGGGAATATCAGAGCTGCAACCAAACATGTATACATGTCTGCATCTGTACCTACCCTAACCTCCTTATTGTAACAAGAGCTACGCTGTACTTCTTACTTAGGCCAGTACTGCCTTTGCATTTTGTTTCATGTCTCCTCTGTGTTGTCAATAAACTTTTATTTTTAATTATCTATTCATAGTCTTGTATGCATCAAATGTATTTCTCAATGGAATCTTCCCCCTAAAAAAAAGTGTAACTTATATTTAATAAAATTTACCTACTTTAAATCCAGTGTGTTTTGGCATGCATACAATCATGGAAACCACTACCACAATCAAGATATACAATATTTTCATCTCTCAAAGAATTGCCCTGTGTGTCTTTGGAGATGATTGCCTCCCCTACATCAATTTTTGGAAACCGCCAATCTTTTTTCTGTCATTATAGTTTATGTTATATAGAATTTCTTATCATTGGAATAAAATAGTATATAAGTTTTTTGTGTCTCACTTCTTTCACTTAGCTTAATACTCCCAAGATGCTCATGTCGCTTCCCTTTTTACAAAAGGATTGTATTTGTTTTACTCATGAGAGACATGGAGAGAGGCAGAGACATTAGCAGAGGGAGAAGCAGGCTCCCTGTAGGGAGCCTGATGGGGAACTCTATCCCAGGACCCTGGGATCATGCCTGAGCCAAAGGCAGATGCTCAACCACTGAGTCACCCAGGTACCCCTGTTCATATTGCTTCCTGTATTAGTATTTCCTGTCTTTTAATTATTGAGTAGTATTCCATTGTATGAATATACCAGAATTTGTTTATTCACTAGTCTTGTTGACATTTGGTTAATTTCATGTTTTGGCTACTGCAAAAAATATTGCTATGAATATTTGCATATATGTATTTGTGTGAATATATGTTTTGAAATTACATGGTTGAATACTTAAAAATGTAATGGCTGGTTTGCACATTAGATGTATATTTAACATTTTAAGAAAATGCCAAAATTATGTTTTTGTCAGCTATACATTTTACCTTAGGGTAGAAGTAACATTCTCATGTGGTTGTCTGCATCCTAAATCCCATTCGCTTTTATACAAGCATTTCCAAAAGAAGAAGAAGAGGAAGAGGAGGAAGAGAAGCACTCTCCAAGTCTCATATCTTCTAGCCAATGATCTGTCTCACCCCTACACAGCCATATTTTTAAAAATTATTTTGTGGAGATTAAATGAGAAATAGTTTGCAAAAATCCAGCAAACAGTTAATGGTAGCTTTCATAGCACTTTTAAATACTGGACCAGGCTTAAATAAACTAAGCCTATGTGGATGGTCCTGGCATTACAGAACATGGAATCATTTTTATTACATGCAACATTTTTTTTATTGCTTGTACCAATCATTATACTGAAATGTAGGAATGCAGGAAAAATTAAGATCAAACAAAAGTATATGATTACATTTGATTTGTACAATAAGTCATCATATATTTTTGGGTAAATATTTATTCACATTGATAAAAATTGTACTTTTTAAGAAAAACTTTGTTCAGAGATGCCTGCATGGCTCAGTGGTTGCTCATTTGCCTTCAGCTCAGGGCGTAATCCTGGGGACGGGATTGAGTCCCACATTGGGCTCCCCATGAGGAGCCTGCTTCTCCCGCTATGTCTCTCCCTCTCTTTGTGTGTCTCTCATAAATAAAATATTTTAAAAAAGAGAGAAAAGAAAGAAAAACTTTGTTCTTATATCTCAGGACATAAATAATATATCTCAAAGAGGAGCTGGAAAAGTTTGCATAACTAAATATTTGCTGAAATAAAATGTTTTCTTTGGAATTAAAGTTAGCCAGGCTATTTTTCTCTGGCAACAATGCTCAATATGAAATAATAAATGCAAATTTCATATCTCAAATCCAGTCAGGATTTGGAAGGTGGTTTGAGGCATATTCACATGTTTAATTAGGAAAGGAAGTTTTCAAACATCAGCTTTTTGTTTTTTAATAACCATTTCTATTTCATTTGGCAACATAGAACATTTTTTCCTTTTTACCTAGCAGCTAAATCTGGTTTCCAAACTCTATTCCAGAGAATTATTTTAGGCATAAATTCCTGTAACTTTTAAATTTTTTTAATGAAAAGGTCTCAATTCAAAATTTTAGAAAGCTGGAATAAAACTTTAGGTTTAATTTTTATGCGTAAATTTTTTTGTGTGTATATATCTCTTAATAGATATCTCTAAGGTTGTGAAATATCACCAAAATCTGATAGCTCTCAGTTAAGAGATTATTGTCTTTATTTATGAAAATGAGTATGTCTTTCAAACTTGAAATTATAGTTTGCTAATTTATTGAAAGATAAAAATGATTTACCATGCATTTTTTTATCTATAGAATCTAAAAAGCAGTTGAGTTCATTACATTTCCATAATATCAAATTAGAAACTATGGTTCTAACTAGATACATTTCTTTAATAAATTTTTAAAGAAGAGGTCCATGTATTTATGACTTTTCATAAAATCATCTTTCATGTTAAATAAGTAGAGGTTAAACATTATGCCCCAAATAAAGTCTTACATATTGAATGAAAAGTTCCTTCATTAACTTAGAGCTTTCAAAATACTTATGAAATGAATTTCTAAAAAGGTTGTTTTATATATTTTTTCCATGTTGCTTTCTTTAAAACACCAAATTAAGATTGCTTTTAACTACTTTTGACCAAATTTTAAATTCTTAACCAATTATAACAATGAAAGTTGGTATTGGAACAAAATATTATCTCTAATATTTATGAGGTTTGTCTTTATTATTCATTCATGTTAGGAAAGTTCTAGCTCAAAATTTTTTAGGTAGGATTGCTATTTTTACTTTCTTCATCCAATTAGACTTCCTAATGTATTAGCTTCCTTATTTTGTTTCCTTTTATTTATCAGTAAAGATTTTGACAATAATTTAATGGTATCCATAGGATGCCAATATCAGAAAACACTGTAGAAAAGAAGAAAGGAAGAAGGGAAGGAAAGGAAGGAAAGAGAGAGGGAGGAAGATGGGGAGGAAGGAAGAAGGGAAGGTCCAGGTATATAAAAATATTCTCTGTAGTCATATGTAAAACTAGTTGTATTTCTGATAGTTTGGAACTCAAACAAAATGCTTTTTCTTGAGCTCATTTGACTGTCCTTTAAGTCTGAGTTCACTTGATAGTCACAGTGCCAATGGGTTTATTTTATTGAGGTATTTTTAAAATGTTATAATTTTATATTCATACAGGTGCATCCATGTTGTGGCAAATAGTAGAATTTCCTTCTATTTAATGGCTGAATAACATTCCATTGTATGTATACACCACATTTTATCTATGCATCTGTTGATGAACCTGAGAGACATTATGTCAAGCAAATTAAGTCAGTCACAGAAGAACAAATACTGCATGCTTCCTCCTAAATGAGACATCTTAAATAGTCAACAGTATAGAAGTAGACATTAAGATGATGATTATCCAGGGGTAGGAGTAAGAGGATATGGGGTATTTGTTCAGTGGCTGTAAAGTTAACAGTTATACAGGATGCCTAAGTTCCAGAGACCTGCTGTATAACATAATGCCTATAGTTAATAATAAAGTATTATGTCCATAAAAATTATTAAGAGAGCATATCTCATGTTAAGTGTCTTACCATAAGACAAACAAATAACAAAGAGAAAAAAGGAAACTTTTGGATGGATGTTTATTACCTGGATTGTGTTGATGGTAACATGAGTGTGTGTGTGTGTATATAGAAATATATATATTTCTCCAAGCTCATTAATTGCATATATTAATTATAGGCAGATTTTGTATGCCAATTATATCTCAATAAAGCTGGGAACATTAAATTACTTATTCTTAGACTCTGAAAAACCCACGGCATGCTTGTCAAGAAGTATAGGACTAGAGGCTTTCAGATTTGTTACTTCACTTAATTTCTCAGGAATATGTTATATAGCTCAACGATTAAGGTTTTTATAAGCAAAACAATGGCAATCACCTGTTTAAACAGCATTTATTATTTTCTGTGGACTGGAGGTACAGGTATAGATCTGATGCCCTCAAATATTAGGCATAAAAAAGGCAATTATCAGAGTAGGGGATTACTTCTCTGATGCTTCTTGTATGACCTTTGATGAAACAAAGTTTCTACCTCGTTTTGGACCACCTGAATTGATTAAAGTAAATTAGTCTCTCGCAGAAGACTGATGCTTCTATTATGCATGATTCTTCCTTGTACACGACCCAATTTTGTACTATGATTCCTATACTTTGATTTATGAGTATACTATAGCAAAGCTTAGGACTCCATTGATGAGGTCTGTTCCGAATAATAATTCCCATCATAACTTCTACTATCACTTCCTTATCCCAATGGGATTATCCTGGACTAAGATTCTCCTCCTATGCATAATGACCATCTCATATTCCTTTCCATAATGAGAAATAGCAAGACCTTAACGTCAACAGTAAGGCAAACACAATAATATTGACTGGAATAAGGGCCAGCAGCTAGCTCTTAAGGACAGGAAGTGGAAGTACATTTATCTGATCTGAGTAAGTGTTCTTGGGTGGGGGGGGGGTTATCTATTTCATAGTCTAAGAAATTGGTTAGAAGAGTTTTTACTGAAAGATAGGAAAAGAATAAATGATATTGATAGAACTGTTTTTTTGAATTAGTAAAAACATTCATTTTTTTTACTATCCTTTTGCTTATTTAATAAGCTTTTCATTCATTCAGTTTTCAGTAGACCGTGGCAATTTTCTGTCATTTTCAAAACTATTGCATTACTTTTCTTAAAAAAGCAAAAGTTAGCTGTTGGATAATAGTCTGAGAAGGAAAATCTGGACACTAACCTTACCTCTGCCACCCACATAAATGGAAACATTTGGATATTTTCTCTATTTTACTTTTTCCTTCAGAGTTTCTAATGTGGTTACTTCATCTTTGACCTAAATCTTGAGTAATTTTTTAAAACAAAGTTATATTATGAGTACTGATTTTGGAAAAAGGAAAAGCCCAGTTGTCTCAGTAGTTATTGACCTCCAGATAATTCTTTTATATGTAAAATCCTGAAATAGAATGTCCTAGATACATAATACAGAAACATTAACTATTACTTATTTAAAAATATCAACCAATATTTACAGAGTATTTTTTATATGCTAAACAGGGACAAAACCTAGGCTTTCTGGAGCCTGAAGCTCATACTATTTGGGTTGTATCTATAAGATAAAGGATATAGAATAAAATTACTTAAAATAAATACAAAAGGTTACAAAGGCCACAAACACTACAAAATCCAGAAAATAACATTTTTAATAATTTCATAGAAATTGTCAACTTTGGGAAATCTCAATTAAGTTTGTTTTATATATGTCCTACTAAATGCTTTTTGAACTCAAAGTCCTCTTAGGAGACTTTTAAAACTACTCAAAGTACTTCCTTGCCATATGGGACTTGTGTGGTGGCTTATTCTGTCAAAGCTAGAGTCAGTAGAGAAAGTTTTCTAACAAGAGGAAGTTAGGATTTCACATAATATAATCAGGGAAGTGACATCCTGTTTCACATAATATAATCAGGGAAGTGACATCCTGTCACCTTTGTTATATTCTTTTGGTTAGAAGCAAGTTATAGTTTTTTCTCAACCTTAAGGGAGAGGGAGTGAGATAGGGACATGAAAACCAGGAATAGAAAAAAAATAATAAAACCAGGAATGGGGATAATTGATTGGTTCCATTTGGACTATTATAACTACTCTTGAAGATAAGGGGGATTATAGTTCTAAAACTGCTCAAGCTTAATTGATTATCCTACCTATGGGTTCACAGGGGCAGTATATGTTACCAAAGAAGTAAAAAATTTTTCTGTGAAGAAAAAAGGATAACTCATCCCTAGAACTCCTGAAGTCCAAAATTAAGTCTTACATGCATTTTTCAAAATTAATTATACTTATATCAATTTAAAGACCATATTTTAAATTCATAAAATAACTTATTATTAAAGAACTTTTGTCCTGACCCCCAATTTGGGAGTTTTTACAGTTGGAAAGGATTCCATTAATCTGTCCTGAAACGGTTGAATTGATCAAAATATGTTAGCTCTGACTATATATTTGTATTAATCATAGAGAATGGCTGTCTCTAGATCAAGAGTTTGCAAAATGGACGGTCTTGACAATTATATCATCATATAAGAATATAATAAATGTTTTAATAACATTTGAGGATATTTTATATTCTATAATTTTGTGGTAGGGGTTTTCCTCTATAACATCTCTATTTCTTACAATAATCCTAGTAAACAGATGCAATGGCTGCCATTTTATAAAGTACCATGAATCTATATTGGTCAGCACAGATGACTTAAGAACTGTCAGAACTACAGGGAGGAAACCAAAATAGCGTGATGTCCCAGAAGGAATGACCAACTGTACAATATGTAGCTTAAAAGCTTCACAATATGCAGACAAAAAATGAAATAGCATTTAGCAGTAGGTAGGTTACCGGTGACTTTAGCAAGAAAATGAAGTCAGGAGTGATGGAGATAGAATTCAATAATGAGTGTATTGAACTTGTTATGATAAGCACTGAATGTTGTATGTAAGTGATGAACCATTGGATTCTATTCTTGAAACTAATATTGCACTATATGTTAACTAGAGTTTAAATAAAAATTTGGAAAAAAAAAGGAGTGTATTGAGAAGTAGGTATGTGGTGAAGACGGAATAGCGTGCCTAGTTATTTCAGGAAGTTTGACTGTAAAGGGAAAGAAACAAAGGATAATAATTGGGGAAAGAGAATTTTGTTTTTTTGTTCTCATTAATTTTTTTCATAAGTGTGTGATTTTTAGGTTCTAAAAGGTTGATCCACTTAAATGATGATTGGAAGTATTAGGTAAGCAACAAGAGATAAAGATACAGGAAATGAATTTTCTCCAGTTCTGAAAAGAGATTGGGATGTAACTCAAAGCACAAGTGGAACAATTGGTCAGAAACAAAATTCTTGGTTTCTAGGCCAAGATTTGCCCCAACTTTTAATCAGAAAAGGGATAAATTCACTTTGATAGTGAATGTACATTTCTACTCTTTTCCCTTACTTTCCATAGACATGGCCAGAATGGTTTTTTTTTCTGAGCCACTTCATCTATTATTCCTTAGAGGCTCTTGTAAATGAACCAAAAAGTTAAATAGAATGTGGATAAATATGGGGGAAAATTGTGTTTTTGGTGAGTTAATAGTTCTGCTTGAATAGAGACTCGATATTAAGGAAGAAATTCAAAGAAGTGATAATTACTTGAGGAACAGTTCCAAGTTAGTCCTACTTACAAAGTCCTTATTTTAGGCAAAAAATAATATAAGCAGTAGGAAGTGGGAGACTAGTTAGATCTTTACCTTTAAAGTTTAGATTATTTAAACCAGTTCTGAGTATCACTAAATTTCTCTATCAAAACAGTGAATAGGTGGTTTTAAAAAGTGTTAACAAAAGAAGAGCTTTCACTTTCAGTGATGATTCAATCACTTATTCACTCCCAGGTATACGCAGGACAGAAAAGTTCCCTGCTCTCTATTAGTACTTCATTGTTATTTATATTGTCATTAAAGGACATAAATGACATTTTAACCACAATCAAACCACTTTTAGTATTGATTTTTTAAAAGATGTATTTATTTTTAAAGAGAGAGAGAGTGGGGGGGGGGCAGGGGCAGAGGGAGAGAGAGAGAGAAACTTAAGCAAACACCATGCTGAGCACAGAGCCTGATGGGAGCTTGAGCTCATGGCTCTGAGATCAGGACCTGAGCTGAAACCAAGAGTTGGACACTCAGCTGACTGCCACCCAGGTGCTCTTAGTATTGATTTATGATACATATAACTAATTTTGTGATCTCAACAAGCCACACTATTCCTCTGAACTTTAGATTCCTCTCTACTAAAATAATGTATACAGTGATTTTAAAGGTTCCTTTGGCATTATAAAATTTCATTTCTGAATATTTCTACAGGAAAAATGACATACCTATAAGACTCAATGAAGAAATCCTCCTCTCTAGGAACGGTTCCTTATTGATAGGAGGCGATAGGATTGGACCTTAGCTACACCAAACCAACAGAAGAAGTTTACTTCCCAGACACTCCATGAATACATTCAGAGTTCAGAAATGAATTAAGCCAAGAGGAAGGATTAACAAACTTCCAAATTAACCACCAAAAGCAGATTCATAAAGCAAAGGTATAAAGAGCCAAGGCAGAAAAGAGTTCAAAGTAATAGGCAAGAACAGTAGGACAGTAGAGGTGAATAGACTCAGGGCAATTATCTGGAAGAAAATTTTTGCTTTTGCTTATATTTTATGTGTTTATTGAGGCGTTGTGTTTGGAGGGATTCCAGCATTTAAAAGGTAGACCTTTGTAAAGTTCACGTTCTAAAATATACACTGTTGTGGGCTGTTCAAGAGTATAATATTTAATAACTAAAGTGAAACAATGCTATCTGTATCAGTGCAGAATCTCTTTTGGAGATAAATAGCAGACAACCAATTCAAACTGACTTTAAAAGTGAAATTATTGGTTTAATTAACTGAAAGCTCAGGATTAAGACTAGTTTTAGATAAGTCATAAATTAGTAAATGTTATTCTGGTCTCACAAAACTATTAAAGAATTCATACAGTTTATTAAAGAAAATCTCTGAAAATTAAAATATATTATATAGAAATACAGAATGCAAAATATATTCTTATACAATGTTAAACTGAAGCATCGATAGTGAAGATCTCTGTCTCACTCCTGATAGTGAGGACAGTTTTTAATAGTCCCACCATTTAGTATTATGGTTTTTGAAGATTTTTTTTCTTGTAGATCCTTTGTATTTATTAAATACACATTTTCATACTAATGGCAAATTTTTGTAAGTTTTTTCCTTCTTTAAACTTTGAATAGATGTTGACTTTTATCCAGTGTTTTTTCTGTGTAGAGTGATTTTTATTGTTGTTGTTGTGTTCATTTGTTAATCATTTTGGGTCTTTTTAGCCCTTGTCACTTTCTCTAATCTGATAGTTGTGCAAGGAATGAGTAATCCCCCAAAGCAAATCAGGCTCCTGTCAATGAAAGAGGGGAAATGGAGACCAATGTCAAAACAACCATTATTTTTTACATGATGACAAATGGCTGTGCCCACTCCTCTCCCAAACCAGCTCAGGGTTCCTTAGCATGTCTTAGATATGCCTCAATGCACAAAGAATCACCTTCCTCCTTACCTCAACTGATGTCCCATGGTGCCCTCTGGACCCAAGAATAGTAAAGGAAGTTTATCCACAGAATGGCCAAATAGGTAAGAGGGCAGGGACTTGAAGCACTGGTAAAATGAGGCTTCTACACTCAGTATTTCAGGGCAATTGCTGGCCTCGGCTATAAAGCATATATAAGAGAGTATTTATTCTTGCCCATGGGGCGACCTGTCCAGGTGAATTATCTTATAGTCCATAGAGTTGGAGTCTGCTTTCTCTTTACTGCTGTCAAGGTGCTCATCTCAGTGGTTCTTTCTTCTGACCTGGTTCCTGGACCTAGAACTTTTAGACCTAGGGTGTCATTTGTGGCAATATGCGCAAGGGTGGGCTCCACATTTCTGAGCTTCAAATTTTATCATTAATCTCCATGCCTTCCTCCAAGTCCATCTCCATGGAAGCCTTCCTTATTCAAACAGAAACTTCAAACCACAACTACTCTTATGCCATCAGAAAACCAAGAAAGAACGGATTGAAATCCTTTCCGCCCAATGCTTTTTCTCAAAGGGAAGCTACATTATTCTATCCAAATTAAAGGATTCAGAACTAAATACAAATTTAATCTTGACTAGGAATGCTATTGCCTATGCCCAAATGAGAAGAATAAATTCTAGATGATGATTTTTGGGGCTGACATGATAGTGTGTAACATAGGTACACTCTTTTTTAGCTAGTAGTGTCAACTCACTAGGAAAATGTCAGAGTGAAAACTTCGGCAATTAAGAGTTGACTTGGATGATAGGCATGATGATAGAGTTGTTTTGTGGTTTTGAAATGAAATATTTACAGAGTACTGGTTCTGCTTCAGGGACACAGTAAATTATTAAGTTATTATAACTATGATACATGTGATGTTGGTGAGGAAGTAATGCCAAAATAGACTAAGTTCCTTGACTGACCCATAAAAGCTTATTTGATCTGTTAAGGAACTGATAGTGTTATTACAAATGTACAAAGCAGAATTTAGGCCATCTCTGTTTCTCTATCCTTTGGAATTTTTAAAAATAAATTTCTCTACTGGAAATCTTCTTTGCCTTATGGTATAAATAGCTGATTTGATAATTTGCAAGTTATCATGAAAGCACAAGTGCGTAAAATGTAGGGAAAGTGAGCAGTGGAAGTGATTTCATTTGCTGAGTAGAAGACTTTAATTGTGAGTTCTTCTGACCTTCTGATTCCTGAACCTGGAAGTTTAGACCATGCTCTTCTTTCCTTCTAAGTCCTCCTTTACTGACATATACTTTACCTGCACTCTAAGTTTACACTCTTCTAATTCCTCAGGGCTATAGGAAAGATCAACTGGAAATAAAGAATTTGAGGTATAGAAAAGGGGAAAATACTGTATCTGGAGAGGCTAATGTGACTTCCAGGTTTGAACAAGAAGAATGTGAAATTGTGTATGCCATTCCAAGGTCCAATACATCTACCACCCTGAAAAGAATCTTTTTCTAAGAATAAAGGATGAGGCTGAGGGAAATAATATTTTTTAAATACTTGCTGTTTGTCAGGCACCCACTAGGATCATTTACAAGTGTTGTTTCATGTAATTCTCTGGTTAAATACTATAATTTTATATCACCATTTAATTTTATAACAGCTTAGTGTTCTCCTGGAACATACTAATTTACACAGCAAGCCCATGAGGATGGCGCTGTTCATACCTTATTTTAATGATAAACCTAGAGTCAGTTATTGAGATTAATTTTCAGTGACTTTGGATGCCTATGCTAATCTAGTCTCAGCTTCTTCCTTTTACAAGGGGACCAACCTTTACGGAGCAATAATGAGTAACTTAGGGGGTGCAGGTGAAGCATTTATTGGTATAGTGCCTGCAAAAAGTACTCACTCAAAAAAAATTTACTGTGATTTTTCATTGAGAGTAAATGGTTTGCTCAATACCACAAAGCCAGAATATTGTAGAATTTAAACTCAAAGCAATTCTTCCAATTCCAAGCACTTTTTATTACACTCTGCCTCTTGAATGAAAAGACCAGCATCGATAAGAATTCCATTGCCCTGCTCTCCTGAGTATGCACATAGATGTATACATGCACACATCACTACCTGCTACTTCTCTCCGGTGCTGTCATGCTTTCCTTCCTATTATTTTTATGCAATCATTTAGCTACCTTTGCAGTAGACAGTATAACAGCCTACTAAAGACATTTGCATCCTAATCCTTGGAACTTGTGAATATGTTACCTTACAGGGTAAAAGGGACTTTGCAGATATGAATAAGGATTTCTGAGATGGGAAGATTATCTTGTATTAACCAGAGAGTGCCCCGTATAGGCATAAGAGTCCTTGTAAGAGAGAAGTAGGAGTATCAGACTCAGAGAAGCAGAAGTTGGAGTGATGGGACCATGAGCTGTGGAGTGCATGTAGCCTCCAGACCTTGGTAAAAAAGTAAGGAAGAAGATTCTTCCCTAGAGTTTCCAGGAAGAGCACAGCTTTGCTGACACCTTGAGTTTAACCCAGTAAAACTGTTTTATGGACTTCTGAACTCCAGATCTGAAAAATAATAAATTAAATTTGTGGTAATTTGTTACGGCAGCAATAGGAAACTAATACACCTTCCTTCTTTATATTCTTTTTTACCATACTCCTCTCTGCTAATCCACTCAAATACCTTGACATTAAGAATAAGGTAATTATTAATATTTGAAATAACAGCAAACATTTATTTTTCATTTTTTGCTTCTGTCATCCCATTGAATGTTCATGTGGCAGTGGCATGGTGTCAGTAGCCTGGGTATCTCTAAAGTCTTTGACATTCTGGAATTACCCTTTCTTTTAATATTTGAAATAGATTGGCTATGGAATATAATCCTGGTAATTTGAAAAATACAGAATTCAATATTCTTGTGGGTTATCAGGAATTACATTTATTTAATTATCTTTTGTATTAAATGCTTGTTTTTTTTCATGAATTATTTATTTCCTCTCTAAAGTCTTGCTCCCTGAGTAGAATGGTGGGTGTCAGAGGCTAAGGGATGGAGGAAATGGGGAGATTGTTGATCAAAGGGTGCAAACATGTAGTTACAAGATGAATAAGTTCTGAGGATCTGATGTATAGCATGGTGATGGTAGTTGACAAAACTTTTTTTTTTTTAAGATTTTATTTATTTATTCATGAGAGACAGAGAGAGGCAGAGACACAGGCAGGGAGAAGCAGGCTCCATGCAGGGAGCCCAATGTGTGACTTGATCCCAGGGCCTGGGATCATGCTCTGAGCCAAAGTCAGACGCTCAACCACTGAGCCACCCAAGCATCCCACAAAACTTTTTTAGATACTTAAAGTGCTAGAATGTTAAATGTTCTCTTAAAGTGCTGGAATGTTAATGTTCTCACCAACACAAAAATGTGAGGGGATAGGTGTATTAACTAACCTTATTGTGGTAATCCTTTTACAACATATACATGTATCAAATCACCTGGTTGTACCTTTAAATAATTATATCTCAATAACATGAGAAAATTTCACTCCCAAGGGCTACAATTCTTTTCTCTCTGTGCTATGTCAAAATAAATGTGAGACAACTCCTTTTGTCCCTAGTCACTATCTATTTAGTTTATCTAGAAAGTAAATTAGCAATAACATAAAGTATTGTACATAACAGAACTTCTACAAAGGTTGGAGTAAGCAGAGTGGGTTGACATTATAAGCTAGCAATGTATTAAATATTTAATAGTAGATTGCTGTTTGGAAAATGTCTTTTCTTGTTTCCAACTTTGGGAATTTCTTACTGGTCTCTACTTGCCCCCCTCATGTTAATGGACTCTCTGTTTCTTCCTAGATTCCCTCCTCTTTTACAGACTCTGCCACTGTCTATTAAACAATTATTTTTTTTTCTCATCTAGAATTGGTCAAAGCTCTCTTATATCCAGTTCCAGGGAAAATAGTTTGCTTCCAAACTCCCCGAGCAAAGAGAGGATCAGTTTGAAGGAGTATCTCAAAAGCCAGAGTTGGGGAAGGGTTTTTCTAGGGCTTTGGGGGTTGGGGTATTAGTTACTGGATGATGTTAGGGCAGAAGTTAGGAAGAAAGATCTTATAAACGAAGATTTGCTGGAATAGCCAGTGATCTTATTTTTGGAACATGTGTAACTGGTGTTACTCTTATCAGTTCGATTTTGATTGTTCTTATACCGGAATACGAGAATTTGAAGTAGCTGTTCTTAAATTTAAGCTTTTCACTCTCTACTGCAAACTATTTTCACGGTCTATTTTGTACATCCAAAAAACTCTTTTAGGAACTTTCTTTTTTAAAAATTTTTTTTAAATATTTATTTATTCATGAGACAGAGAGAGAGGCAGGGACACAGGCAGAGGGAGAAGCAGGCTCCATGCAGGGAGCCCGACGTGGGACTCGATCCCGGGACTCCAGGATCACACCCTGGGCCAAAGGCAGGCACCAAACCACTGAGCTACCCAGGGATCCCATAGGAACTTTCTAAAACAAAGAGCACTTCTCTTTGTTTTTCTACACTTTGTTGGTATAAAGCATTCCCAGAAGCATTAAAATTAAAGCTTTTTCTAAAGTAAATTCTTTGAAATGGTGTCATTCTCTCAGGCTTTGTTAGGCACAAAAAAATATGCCACCCGATTGGAAGGCAGAATCAAGAGTAAGTTTCTTTAGTTTAAAATCACATATTTTCCTCCCTGTGATAGTATAAAGTTGTTTTTATTATCTTTTTCATTCTCAACTTTAAGGGAAGGAAACTGATGTTTGTAAATGGTAAGTAACTTGCCTAAGGTGTGATATAGAGGTGTGATATCTCTGTGCTATCAAGACTTCCTATGAGAAAGCACACAATATGTGACACTCTTGCACACTCTTATTCCCTCAAGCTCTGGGCTTTATAACCTTTTTTTAGTAGATAAAACACACTATGGATTTATGGATTTAGTTCATGTCTTTGTCAGAGCAAAAGAGCAATTAATAATACTTCTGAAGTGTGAAAGCTTTCAGTATAAAAATACTGCCTGGAATGAATTATTTTATTTTGGAGGAAAGCAGAAGTTGTCTGTTTGCCATATTTCTCACAAGAAATCTTAAGAACTTTTCTCTGTTCACCCACTCTCCTCATCTTCCCTATCACCCAGGATCTGTCTGTCTGTGCTGCAGCCCAGTGCTTGAGACAGAAACATGTTTGGGATCAATACTTTCTCTTTCTGTTGGACCAGCCCCTGTGTCTATAAAGTCGGCTGCAACATGGCCAACTCCTTTATTGAATGTTTATATTGTGATTGGCACTGTACTAGAATGTGGCTTCTTAACATGTGTGCCTGCCCCATCTGAATGGATGTGTAAGTCTATATAATACATTATGAAACAGAATGATCTAGCTTATCAGGAACACACCTGGAATACAAAAAAAAAAATGTTTTAGAATATTGTATTCTTCCAACAAGATTTCCTTTAGACCTACTTGGTGCTAAGATAAATATCCATATATCCATGATGGAGGAGGGAGACTGACTTTCATACCTGATATAGGGAGCTAATATTATTTCTTTCTGTTACAGGAGGAAAACAGGAGTCTTTTGTATGGGGGGCCTCTTCCTAATATTGATCACTTTTCATAGTATCACAGCTGAATAGAGTTAAGGATAGTAGTGAAGGGTACATAGCACAGGGATCTTGTTCTGTTATACTAATACAGTCACATTTACTAGATACGAAACTCTGTGAGATAGATATTTTAAATAATCGTCTTAAAATGAGGACCTTGTTCCAATCTGACAATTAGTTTGTCAGAGGTGGTAGAACTAGAAATTAAATTTGGAGTTGCATCCAGTTAGGTTAAGTGAACTGTCCAAAGTTGGTATGCTTGGATTGACTTTGGAATCAACTTAGTTCAGTGTAAATCCAAACACTAGGCTTATGTCCATTATACTCTACCACCCCTTCTATGTATTTTAAGACAAGTTACCACATGGTTGGTTTCTTTAATATTTACCACTGTGCTTATTGGAATCCAAGTGTTTTAGAGTTTCTCTTTCCTATAATGTTTAGTAATGACTCATATTAACCTAGTAATTATGTGAAAGCATGAGCATCAGAAGACCAAAATTAATGGAAGTTATTTTGTTCAGATAAATTCATGTTTGTCTCCTCATTTTCTTTTAGTTCTAACTACTTTCTTACATGCTAATTTTCCTGGGTTGCAATGCTCTATATTATCTGTTATCATACTATCATGCTTCCAATTTCTCTTGAAATTCACACATGTCCAATTTTTTTGAATAAAATGAGAGTTGTACAGTGGTCAGATTTATACACCACAGAGAAAGGGGGAAAAGTGCTCTGGTTTCATTGATTACATAAATCAGTTTCTGGTACATAGCAGATAATCAAAGGCTTATTGAAACTTAAAATGAATCATTATTTAAATCAACATGTAAAATGGATCATTTTTTTTTAATCTGTTAATTTTCAAGATTGAAAGACTGCTGACTTTGGTCATGTTTAAAGGTGGCTTTTCTTGTTTGAAAACTCAGGAAGGTAATATTGTTTCTGAAGTTAAAATTTAGTTACTCATGAAGTGGAATTTACCATGTAAATTATGTAGGTCGTGTAAACATTGTTTCTGGCTTTCAGAAAATATTGAGGACTTCACCATTTCCAATTGGAAAATAAAGCCAAGTAAATGGAAGTCAGAAGAGAGGATTATAAAAAACACAGTGTTCTCTTCAGTTGGCTTCTCCCTCTGTTTACTCATTATAGCCATTATATGTATAGAACAATTAAAGCAGGGAAAATTGTCATCAGGAAACCTCCAAGACAATTCTTGTAACTGCTCATTGAATGTGGGAGATGCAATTATTACCTCATTATCTAAGAGACAAGACAACCTGAAGTTTACATATACTTAGAAAAAGATGGTTTACTTTATTTAGTAAATAAGGAATTAATTATTATTTTCTAGTAGTAAATATGTACGTATGTCACTAGCAAGTTAACTAGCATTTTCTGCTTACCTGCATTAAACAGTCAAGGCAATAGCATAACCCTGTTTCCTTAGTCCCATCTTTCTTCATTTTAGGGGAGTAATGTATTAAAGCAAAGATGATAGGACCCTGTCCCTGGAGAATCTGACTCAGTAAATCTGAGTTTCTACACTTTTCTACATGGTATTTTATTTTATGAAAAGAAAAAAAAAAAAAGCTCACTAGAGGGTAATCGGATACAAGAAAACTTAGGACTCTATTCACTGAACCAGTGGTTGGCCAACTTTTAAGAGAGGTGTGTTATGGTTTTAGCCTGAGGATGGTTTATTTATTTATTCATCCACTTGAGGAAGAAGAGACAACCACACTGGGTCTTGACAGAAAGTAAAAAATATGTGACTATCAATACTTCTAATGACAGGTGCTGTCACAAGAAGTATAAAGGAAACTGTGTAGATGGTACCATATATTATCCCCTCCACCATCACCATGCTGTCTTTGGGATATACATCATAGGACCTTGATTACTGCATTGAAACTTAACATACAAGTGGAACTGTGGGAGACTATGTTGAGAAGTTTACGGGGAACCATGGTTTCAATTTAATGTATTTTTTTTAAAGAAAATAACATGCTACATAACAGTGATGAAAAGTTTAGTGGGGAATGGGGTTAGTTTTGGGAACCTAGCTCTTGATATCTC
The DNA here is from genome assembly GCF_003254725.2 of Canis lupus dingo. Classification (NCBI taxonomy): domain Eukaryota; kingdom Metazoa; phylum Chordata; class Mammalia; order Carnivora; family Canidae; genus Canis; species Canis lupus. Next base: position 23,638,286 of record NC_064271.1, read on the forward strand.
TTAATTTGGAATGCCCTTCCAGGCCTGTCGAGGTGAAATAATGCTCGAACAAAAGGATTGGATAGTTTATTTTCATTTAAAGTCAACGCATGTCCTAATGATATTTGAATCATTCCACAAAGTCTATTCACAGTAACCCATTATTTGATAAATTCATAAATGTAAGAATGAATGAACAAAATGTACTATATTTTTGTCTTTCTCTTTGATTTACTTTCTCTGTAATTTTCTCTATATTATTCCAATATGTCCATATGGGTAAAGCAAGCAGTGATTTAAAAACACGCCATGTCATTTTGAGCCTGACTTCCTTAAAAATAATAACTGAGATTTTAGTTTTAATACAAATAAATAAACCATCCTTAGGATACACTGACACACTTTTCTTAAAAGGTGGCCAACCTTTTAAGTGAATAGTAAATTCACTCATTCTGATTACCCTCTAGGTGAGCATTTTTTGTTTCTTGTTATGAAGTAAAATACACATGTAGAAAAGTGTGCATGTTAGTAATGTACAGCTCAATGAGTTCAGTAAGCAATTTTAAGACCTGTATGAATTCTCTAGTAGCTACTAAGTTTACACTTACCTTTTTGAAAGATCGGCAGATTGCCATTTCTTTTGCATTTATAATAAACCTTCAACATGTAATATTATTATATATATAATCATATGTTATTATTATATTTCTATAGACAAGGAAGCAAATTCAGAGAGTTAAATTACATCTCCAAATTTCCACAGCTAGTAAGTGGAAGAAATGGTACTCAAATCCAGGTTTTCTGGTTCAAAGTCACATGGCAATTTTTCTTTAACACTTTCTTTATGAGTTGGATGCCAGGGCGTACTGTCCAGATCCACCCTTGCCCCCTCCCAGAACTAAACTATTCATTTCCCCAGCTCCTGGGAGTGTTGGTGGGTGACAGTTCCCAAATGAGTCAGAAAGTTATCTTTAGGAATTTCCCTAGCCCAAGCAGAGCATTGCCTAGCCCATGAACATACTCTTTGGGAAGAAGTCAGTTCACATCCAGTTACTAGTTGACTCAAGGGTATAGTAAGTCTGTCACTCTTCATAGTTGTTGACAACTCATGAAACTCACGAAAACCACTCTAGTTCTAGCATTTCATGGTATGATTGCTGATGCCTTTGTTAGATACGCATCACAGTTCACCTTCATTGCCAGTTATTGATCCTGAAAATACTAGCCTGTGAACTAACTGTGTGCAAATTGCTGTCTTAGAGTCTGCCTCCCCAGGAGCACAACAAATGAACTTCCTTTTTAGTGTTTTCTTTTTAAATGTATTTTATGCCTCCTTGCAACTGTATGCATTCTTCCAGTCAACAAAAATTGAATGCCCTGTATCAGTCAAAAATAAATTGTGAGAATCAGAAACTGCTATATTTTCAGCAAAAATGGATTTTATATAAGAAATTGGGTTTTTCCAAACCATTCGAATGGCTGGGCCTCCATAACTGACTGCCATATCTGCCACAATCAAAAAGATGGTAATCAAATCATCATGTTATACACCTTAAATGTATACAATTTTTATTTTTAAAAAAAGTTTTTCAAAGAGAGGAGATGGAGAATCGGAAAGACTTGTTTAATTAATTAGTGTAGGTCTTAGCACTTTAGCTGCAGTTCCAAGATCAGAGAGCAACTTCTAGAACCCTAGGTTCCAAAGCCTCATCAGACCTGATAGATTTGCACCAGCAAAATGGATGCCTTGTACAAGCTCAGCTATTTTCCCCATGTTTAACATAATTCCACATGTGAACAGACCCATGTATATGGGTCAAGAATATAAGCCACATGTGGAAACTTACCTGGAATCTGTTCAGGAAAAGGTTTTGTTTGTTTGTTTGTTTAATCTTTCTGGCTTTTGTGATACAGGAAGTCTCCCCAGAAGGAAGTTGGGGAGACTTCCCCTGGCCTTCACCAGGCTTACATTTTAGATAAAATGTAAGACAAAAAATCAACAAATAGATATGGCAGACAGTAACACTCTTAGATAATGTTATTAAAAAATCAGCAAACCTTAATAATGAAAAATGTTTTGATTTGGAAACAGTCAACACAATTTGTTCCCTACAGGAATTTTTTTCTGAGAAAAGGGATGTTTCATTATCTTGACTCTAAATTATAATTATTTATAAAAGTTATATAAGTGATCATCTTTAAAGTCCCGAAAACCCAAATAAAGCACAGAAAATCTATTGAATTGAAAAAAATTCTGACATAATTCTTCCACATGTTATGGATAATCATAGGAAGAATCATTGCAATAATTATCCCAAGTAATACTAAAGTTAACAAAAGAGATGTTTGGGCTTAAATGTAAATCCAAACGTATAGTATATCTACAATAATAGATCAGAGTGAAGGTATATCTGCATTTTCTAACAGTAAAAGTAGGTTAGATTGACAAATGCTGTATTCCTCAATGAAATAAGAAAGCAGATCATGGATAAAATGTTGGATATCAACTAAGCTACTTTTCAGGTTAATTTTTTAGGGTAGCGTTCTATACATGTAACTCAACTTATTTTCTAGAGTGAGTATTTTTATTTGCTAAGTTTGCAAATAAAAATGTAATAAATAATTATATGTCAGGATTGGTGGGAATACCAAGTATTAGTTCACAACTGTCACTAAGTACTACTTCTTTTCTGACACAATCTGAACAGATCCAGGCTTGCGGTGTTTGAGATGATTCACTTCCTTTCGTTGACAGGCTTCTTTCATGATGTGCTGTTCCTGGATATGGCTGTAGATAGATTTTGATAGAAATTGGTGACAAGCAAGGCACTTTATATGCGAATGATGCTGAAATTTCTCTTTTGACTTCTGGTTGTAATCTTGGCTGCTTTTTCTTGTTATGTAAGCATACCCAATATTCAGAACCATTAGCTTTCTACAGACAAATGTTCATTTCATCAGATCCACATGTAATATATTTGCTGTTAGAAGTCCATTTTACACAGATAACATGTTGCATTCTTTTTGTGTGATAGATTTCCCTGATTCTATTTTTGTCCACAGGAAAGTTTCAAATAGATTTATCAAAACTGGCAGACACAAACTCTTTCCTATTGGGAGAGTAATGTACATCAAGCACTACAGATATGTGATCCTTATGTACCACTGCAGGAGTGTTCAGTGCATACATATCAAAAGTATATAAGTTGTAATCTTCATTTGCTGCAGTAAGAATTAAAGCTTCCATAGGATTCCAACAGATCATATTCGTTCTTATCTCTAAGATGATCTTTTTCAGAGGAATACCTTACCTCATATCATAAAGCACTGTATTCCTGTTGGAAGTACTATTCCCCAAGAGAAATGTTTCAATTGGATTAAATTTAACTCTAGTTATACTGTCGAACCCCCAGGTCATTGAATATGTAGGATTGGCTCTTTGTTTATCCCAAATGTCTACTTGTTGTCCACATGTTGCAAAAACAGCTTCTTTCAGCGATGATCAATTCCTGTATATACTCCCTTTTCTAATATTTATGCAATGGCTGGTTCCTCCCTTTCCATAACCTGGTCTATTCATTTTCCACTACTTCACGGTTTTGTCATCACCAACAGTAAAATAAAAGAAGTCCCACATAAAAGAGTACATATTCCTTCTATAAAACCCTCATGTGTTTGTATTGTACAGATACATTTTCATTTGTCAAGTTCCAAATTCTAACCTCTCCATCACATGCCCCAGAAAGGATAGTAGCCAGCCTCTTTGGATGCTTTGCCAAGCATTGACTTCATCTTGGTGACCATCCAGGGAAGCGAGGAATGGTTTTGCAAATACCTGTTCCAGTTTGGGAGTGTTTAAAGCTCTTACGTATTTTTATGGGACCTTAAAAGAATGTAAGGTAGAATCACAGTTTCTTGGAACTGGTGATATAGATCCAAGTCTTCCTTCCTGCCTTCCTGAAAGGTCTGAATCCTCAATCAGTTCCTTTTCTGGTTCCCATAGTTTTCCATCAATCTTTACAGTTGGCATGGAAGTACTAAAAAAAGAAACCTCAGAAAATTTCCTGGGTTCCAAACATAGTCCTCCTTGCTTACACCAAACCACCAGTCAATTTCCCTTGGTAATTGGGATCCATCAGTGTGTTTCTTATAGGAATTTATATAATAGTGCCAGTGTGTTGTAGTTATTGAAATATGTTATTTGGTAGTTGTTGCATGAATCGATTTGGGAATCTGAAAGACAGTGCAGGTTTAGATATGTGCTACCACTCTTGAAAGAATTCAAAACTGGACTCAGCAAAACTGATCCATTAAATTTGGAATATTCATGCTATGAAAACTAAACTTGATTAGGGTTTGAATAGGGTTTGACCTAATTCATACTCTCCAGATTTTAGATGTGAAAAGGTTAACACTGAAGAGTACAAAATATGGATTATTAAACCAAGAAGTTCATATTTTGATAAAGGAAATATGCTCATATATACTATGTATTTATAACAGATATATGTAACAGATATAACATGTATCAGATATGTTACAGATATATAACATATATATCCTACTAAATATCATATATATATACATATGTATATGTATATATATATAACAGATATGTATTCTACTAAATAGCATGCTGGCAAAGTAGTATAGCCTACATAAGTCAGTTGTCTCAAAAGTTGTTACTATGCACCCCATCAGTAAAACATTTTTGAGAATATTCTTCTACCCAGTTTTCCAAGGGCTAGAAATTACTCCCTTTGTTTCTCTGTTTACCTCTATAACACAGTAATAAAATACAAGCATTACTTAATACCAAGTGAGTGGTGGTGTGATCTTGAGCAAGTCATGATCTTTCTTAGTCATGTCTTCGTCTGTAAATTTCTTTTGTAATTTGTGCTCGCTTCGGCAGCACATATACTAAAATTGGAACGATACAGAGAAGATTAGCATGGCCCCTGCACAAGGATGACACACAATTTCTTTCATAATTTGATTTATCTTTTTCAGTGGTAAGATTTTGTAACTCTTTCAGTTATTGTTAGAATATGGTGTTATATTTATTAGGTTGTTTTTGAAAGACAAAGACAGTATATGGATCAGAACAGGTACTGCTGTGTATACATTATGCCTCAACAGTATGAAATACTAAACTGAAATAAAAGGGAGATTTCTTATAACCTAATTCCAACTTGCAATATGAATGAGTGAATATGCTTCTCTTTAGGGACACATATTACCTCTTTAACCCATGATAATGAAGCTATCATGAGATTTTTCACCTGAGTCCCAAGAGCTCAGAGCAGCAAGGATAGTGATAATGCCCCATTAGACCTGGTCTGTTTGTCTTTCATCCTAAATTTGCAAAAGAATGGGGCGGGTAAGAGACTGAAATAGAATGGCTGAGGCTAAATATGGAGAGGTCTCAAAGATACTGATTAGCCAGGAAAGGATTAATAATCAGAGTAACCATAATAAAGTTAGCTCAGGACATGAGTAATAGTGTGCAAAGCTAAAGAGTATCTGTGCCTGCATCTAGGCAGTAGATTTAGAAAATTTTGTTTATTTTATTATTAGGGAATAGAGTGCTTAAAATTAAAATGTTAGATCGCCAAATCTAAGGGGAGGATGCTGGAATGAGGAACAGTATGACATTTGATAACAGGGCAGGGTGTTTAAGTGGGAAGCAGCACTGGTGGCTTTATAATTTGCTGTTTCATTTCTGTGTTTGGCTTCTGCTGCAACCAGCTGGCATGAAGGATCTCTCTGGTGTTTTGAATCAAGAAGGGAATAAAACACACTCAAGCTTCACTACAGATAACCTGGACACATTTTGAATTTGGTTCATGGCAAGAAAAATGTGTACTTTGGATTTATTTTTTTATTTTTTTATTTTTGGATTTATTTTTTAATAGTGTTGGTATGTTGGCTGTTTTGATGTCCTTTATGGCTTGAGAATTTATTTGTACAGTAGTGCCTAGATTTAAGAAAGGCAATATATACCTACAGAAGGAAATTTTTACCTTGAAAATTCACCTGAAACAATTGGCATCTATGAACAATGGCTGCTTAATGAGAAAATATCTATTGACAAGTAATAGAAATTGTTGAATTTGATTGTAGGATTAAGCAGTAGTTATTTTTCTCTTAGCCTCACCTTGGTCTGTTTAGATTAGATTTGTTACTGGATTTAGTCATTGTTATACAATTGTGAAAAAAAAAGGAAAATATTTTATGCCCTTTGTCTTTGATCTCTGCGTTTTATTTACATTTTCTAAGAATGTGTAATGCGTAACATATATGTGTGTGTATTATATATACACATATATATACATACATAAATGTACTCTTACATAGAATATTCTATTATTTTTATATATTAATTTAATATATAACTACCCCCCAGAACAAGATATACAAAATTATTAGAAGCTTCCCTTATACTCATCTAGCAACCATGCTCCTCCCACATCCCCCAAAAGAACAGCTATTAGGACTTCTATCACACAGATTGTTTTGCCTATTGGGGGCATTTGTATAAATGTAATTATACAGTATTTTTATGTATATGTCTGTTTTCTTCCACTCATTGCTATGTCTGTGAGACTATCTATGTTGTTGCTTGTAGAAATAGATTTCTTATGTTTTTGCCATGAAATATTCCATTTAGAATACCAGTATTCTAAAATTATATTAATTCTTCTCTTCATGGATATTTAGGTTGTTTCCAGTATTTCACTATATCAGATAATGGTATTGTTAATTTTTAAACATCTTTCAGTGCACATATATATTCAAATTTTCAATATCCAATAGTGTATTTGTTGTGTCATGAGATATTAGCATGTTTTGCTTTAGGAGATAAACTGCTAGACAGCTATCCAAAAGCATTGTACTTATTCATATTCTCACTGACCATACTTGCCCCCAGCATTTCTGGCAGATAGATAGTGGTGTCCTTGTGTGTGTGTGTGTGTGTGTGTGTGTGTTTTATGTAATCTTTTTTAAGACTTTAATTTGTTTAGAGCAGTTTTAGGTTCACAATGAACCAAGAGGAAGGTACAGATTTCCCATAGGCCCTCTTTCCCATTTATGCATGCTCCCTCCCCCATTATCAACATTTCTCACCAGTGGTACCTTTATTAGGAGCAAAAACTGCACTGACACATCATAATCACCCAAAGGCCATAATTTACAGTAAGGTTTACTTTTCCTGTTGTATATTCTGTGGCTTAGACAAATATGTAAGGACATGGATCCATCATTATAATATGATACAGGATATTTTCACTGCCCTGAAAATCCTCAGTGACCTATTTATCCTATCCCCTGCCCACAGTGATCCAATTATTTATACCATTTCCACAATTGTTTCTTTCCAGAATGTCATATAGTTGGAATCCTAGAGTATGTGGCTTCTTTCACTTAACAATATTCATTTAAGTTTCTTCCATGTCTGTTCATGGCTTGATAGCTCATTTCTTATTAGAATTGAATAATATTCTGTTGTTTATAATCTAGAATACTATAATTCTATTGTTTTACAGTTTATTAATTCATTCACCTACTGGGGACATATTGGTTGCTTTCAAATTTTGGCAGTTCTGGATAAAGCTGCTGTAAACATCTGTGTGCAGGGGCAGCACGGGTGGCTCAGCAGTTTAGCACCTGCCTTTGGCCCAGGGTGTGATCCTGGAGTCCCAGGATTGAGTCCCACGTCAGTCTTCCTGCATGGAGCCTGCTTCTCCCTCTGCCTGTGTCTCTGCCTCTCTCTCTCTCTCTGTCTCTGTCTCTCTCTCTCTCTCTCTCTGTGTGTCTCATGAATAAATAAATAAGATCTTTAAAAAAAATCTGTGTGCAGGTTTTTTGTGTAGACATATGTTCTCAACCTTTGGGTAATTCCCAAGGAGAGTGACTACTTCATCATATGATAAGAATATATTAGTTTTGTATAGTCACCAAACTGTCTTCTAAAGTGTTGTCTGTACCATTTTGCATTTTCACCAACAATGAATAAAAGTTCCCATTGCTCCACATTCTTGCCAACATTTGGTGTTGTCAGTGTTCTATATTTTGTCCCTTCCAATAACTATGTAGTGATATCTCCCTATTATTTTAATTTGTACTTTTTTGGTGTCATATGATGTAGAACATCTTTTCATATGCTTACTTACTCTCTGCATATCTTTTTTGGGGAAGTGTCTGTTTAGATCATTGGCCCATTTTTAAATCAGTAGTTCATTTTCTTATTGTTGAGTTTTAAGAATTCTTTGTATATTTGGGGGATGCCTGGGTGGCTCAGTTGGTTAAGTGTATGACTCTTGATTTCAGCTCAGGTCATGATCTTGAGGTCCTGGAATCAAGCTCAGCATTGGGCTCTGTGCTCCATACTGAGTCTGCTTGGGGATTCTCTCTCTCCCTCTGCTCCTCCCCACACTGCTTGTGCTCTCTCTCTCTCCCCCTCTCTCTAATAAATCTTGAGAAAATAAGAGCTCTTTGTACATTTTGGATAACAGCCCTTTATCAGATGAGTCTTTGCAAATATTTTCTCCCAGTCTGTAGCTTATACCCTTATTCTCTTGACATGGCCTTTCACAGAAATTTCAATTTTAATGAAATCCAGCTTATTGATTATTGATTATTTATTTCATGGATTGTGCCTTTGGTGTTGTATCTAAAAAGTCATCATCATATCTAAGGTCATCTAGGTGTTCTCCTATGTTATCTTCTAGTTTTATAGTTTTGAATTTTTTCCAGTTTGAATTAATTTTTGTGAAGGGCATAAAGTCAGTCTAAATTATCTAGATTCATTTTTTATGAATCAAGATTCATTATTCATCAAGAAGTGTATGTCTAGTTGTTCCATAGCATTTATTGAAAAGATTATCTTCTATCTAATTTATTGCCTTTGCTCCTTTGCCAAAAATCAACTGACTGTGTTTGCATGGGTTTATTTCTGGTTTTGCTATTCAGTTCCATTGATCTACTTCTCTATTCTTTCATTAATATCACATTGTCTTGATTACTGTAGTTTTACAGTAAGTCTCAGTCAGGTACTGTGAGTCCCCAGATTTGTTCTTCAGTATTATACTGTTGATTCTGATTCTTTTGCTTCTCCATCTAAACGTTAGAATCAGTTTGTCAATATCCACAAAATATTTTGCTGAGATTTTGATTGAATTTTATTGAACCTATAGATCAAGTTGGAAAGAACGATATGTTGACAACACTGAATCCTATTTATGAACATGGAATACCTCTCTATTTATTTAGTTCTTATTTTATTTCATTCATCAGGAATTTATACTTTTCCTCATGTACATATTAGACAAATCTGTCACACAGTAGATTTAATTTGTATGTATTTGATGACTAATAGTACTGATCACTTTTAAACAATGGTTTATTAGCCATTTAGGTGGCCTTTTTGTGATATGCCTTTCCAAATCTTTTGCCTACTTTTTTTCTATGGGGTCATCTATCTATGTTTCTTGAGCTGTAGAAGTTTTTTTATATAGTTTTTTTTATTTTTCCTAAGTATTATATATATAATGTATATGTATATAAATATACATGTTTTTTTCTCATTCTGCCTTGTAAATTGTCTTCATAGAATATTTTGATAAATAGGAGCTGTTAATTTCTATGAGGCACAAATTATTAGTGTTATCTTTGGCTAGTGCCTTTTGTTTCCTCATTAAGAAAGCTACAATTTTGGTCATGAAAACATTCACGTATATTATTGCCTACAACCTTTATTGTTTTGTAGTTCACATTTAGATTACACTTCATCTGGAATCAATTTTGGTGTATTCAGGACATAAAGATTAAGATTTATTAACATAATTTTTCCTTATTGCAATGCAATGTCACCCTTAACATAAGTCTATGGCTGTTTATATGATGCTTTATTATATATGCCATTGGCCAGATTTTCTATTCTTGTGTCAATATCATAATGTCTTATTATGATTTCTTGGTAAGCTTTGATATATAGTAATGTAAATACTCTGACTTTATTTTCATTCAAGATTGCCTTGCTTCATCTTGATGTTTTTGTATTTTCATTTGAATTTTAAAATAAACTTATCAGTGTCTATAAAAATGAAATTATGGCTTTAATTGGGATTGAATTGAATCAATTTAATTAATCTATCTAATTTGGGAAAGAATTGACATATTTACAATCTTTAGTAAATTCTTTCATTTATTTACCTCTCCTTTAATTTTTCTAAGTAATATTTTGTAATTTTATGTGCAAAGGTTTTGCACAATTTTTATTAGATAAATATATATGAATTTTATGTTTGATGCAAAAATTAATGCTTTCTTTTAAAATTTTTATTTTCTAATTGTTTTTTTAATCCAACAGTCATGCTAAATTTACTTACTGATTCTAACACTTTATGAATGCTTCTGGATATTCTGTGTACACAATAATGCCATTTGCAAACAGTGTCCATTTATTTATTCTTTTCTAAACTTTTAATTTTTATTTCTGTTGATAATATTATTGCACAGGCCAGTGCATTCAGTGCACGGTTGAATAAAAGTGATGATATCAGACTTTTTTGTTCTCAGTCTTGATGGGAAATTTTTTATATGTCTTAACTAAATATAATGTATGCTGTAGACATTTGTAGATACCCTTTACCAGATTAAGAAGATTCTCCTCTATTTCTAGTTTGCTTAAAGTTTTTATCATGAAAGAATATTGACTTTTATCAGAAGCTTTTTTTGGTTTATTGATATAATTATACCATTTCCCCCCTTTATTCTGTCAGTGTGTTGAATTAAATTGATTGCTTTTTGAATATTATTTTTTTTTTTTTTTTTTTTTTGCTTTTTGAATATTAAACTGCTCTTCAGATCTAAAATAAATCTACATAATGTTATGTTATCTGTTTTATAAAAGTTTGATTATTCACATTCCATTTAGAGATTTTCAACTATGTTTTCCAAAAAAATTTGTCAGTAATTTTCCTTTTTCATTATGTCCTTTTAAAATTTTAGAGTAAAGTCTATGTTAATCCCATAAGGTGAGCTGGAGACTGTGCCTTGTTTTGCTCTTCTGTAAAAGTGTTCTGAAGAATTATTATCTCTTCCTAAATGTGTGGAAGAATAGCTAATAGTGAAGCTATCTGGTCCAGATTTAAAATGTGATTTTTTTTAGTATGAAAAATTTAATAACATATTCAGTTGCTTTACTAAATAATGGGATAATTTGAACTTCTATTTTGTTTTTTTTCCTGTCAATTTTAACATATTTTATTATTTCCCCCACCCTGGGGAATTTTTTTCCATTTCATTTAAGTTAAAGAAAAAATGACTTAGAACCACATTTCATGATACAAAGCAAAACATTTTATAAATTTCATCAGTTACATCAAATATATTAAATTTATATATATTTTAATTTATAAATATATCCTACTAGTATATAAATATACTAGTAGGATATATTTCCAATAGGTAAACCTTAATTGTCTTTATTTCTCAATAAGATATTAGATTAATTAAAATAAGAATATGTTTTTTTAAAGATTTTATTTATTTATTCATGAGAGACACACAGAGAGAGGCAGAGACATAGGCAGAAGGCGAAGCAGGCTCCTTGCAGGAAGCTGGATATGGGTCTTGATCCCTAGACTCTGGGATCATGGGCTGAGCCAAAGGCAAATGCTCAACCGCTGAGCTACCCAGGCACCCCAAGAATATGTTTTTGATAAACATTACTGGTAACCCATGTCTTCCACATTTCAAAAAACATAGAAGCTATGTAGTTCCAACAAAGCCCTGTATTTGTGCTGGCTATTGATGGTTTTAAGAGTTATCTTCTATTTTCTTGATCATACTTCTTTTTAAGCTTAAAGTACTTGCTACTGTAAATGACTTCCTAACAATTCCAAATTAATTATTTAGAAAATTTATGTCTCCTTTGTCTACCAATATTTCATAAAATATACTCTATCTTGCTTCTACTGTAGCCACTGTCCAGAGTTTCACTTAGTTTTTATTACATGTGCATTTATTTTTTCTCAAACATTTAGATTAAAAAACCCACAAAGATGATAAATTTGGTCTCAATTTTTCAGAGAATTAATACAGGTTCCAGTCCCTCCAGAAATATCACCTAGGTTGTAAAATGCCCTCAGTACTATTTACCTTTCTCTCCTTAGAAATGGGTTCAGAGTAGAGCAAACCACAGGTAAACTCATAGGGTTTCAGTGGTGATGGTGACATGAGGTGAGGAATAGTAAGGGCAACGTTCAGGATCTAGGTCAAGAATATTAGTGAAGGCCCCACCAATTCAAATTTAGGGCAACTTGTAAGAAGTCCAGAGGCAAGGACTACACAGGCTGTCTTTAATAAGGAGTTTGGTTACACAAGCTCTGGGTCAGCTCCCATTCTTTGTGGCTATCCAGGCAGGCCATCTCACCTATTTAGCGTGGCCGGGTAGACCAAGGAAAGCACCAACAACTGGGTGCTTTTCATTGCTAATCCTGGCCTTGACTCACTCTGTGACCTCTCTTGGTGTGTTTCTTCAGCTGGAAAGTGAAGATAATAATAATGAGCTATTTAACAAGGGGTGTTGTGTGGATTAACAGTTAATAGCATGTTTCACAAGACAAGGCAGCATTGAGTTTGTAAATACTAATAGAAAGTTTCTCCACACTACAAAGTAAATTAGTGCTTCTCTTGAAGAAAACCCAATATGCCAGAACATGAACATACAAAGCAGTTGAAATAAGGTGAATTTTTACTTAACAGAAGTAACTTCATTTTCTTAAAGAATATTTCAGTTTTCCTTTTGATATTTGTTTCATCCTTGTGCATTTAAAAACTTTTATAAAATTTATCCATACCTATTCTATTGCATTAGTGTTTTCTACTTAAAATACATTTTTGATGTGATTGAATACATTTTTTTCTCAAAAATTCAACTAAAAATAAATATCATATAGCTTCCTCACACACACACACACACACACATATCTATCTATCTATCTATCATCTATCTATATACACACAGGAAGTCAATTTCATGTATATAAGCTTTTTTGTTACTTCTATTGTTTCATCATGAAGGATTCTTGTATGACTTGGGGGAAATTGTATTAGACTTAATGAATTTGAATTGATACGTAGCTTGCTTTCTGGGATGCTAATATATCACATCAAATAATCTATCTCCAGTAGCTTAGTATCTTAATGCTATTTGCAGGCAAAATTATACATGCTCACTAAATTAATTCTCCATACAATGTATTTCATTTACTTTCTTTTTATTTGCTTTGCTATTCACAAAGAAGAAAAAAGTTACATATATAAATGTAAAAGAACTATGAGCTTACTAAAAGAAAATTTAAAAATGATAATTTCTAACCACTAAAAAGTACTTATTGAATTCTGGGATTATTGTTGATATTACTAAGACAAGGTCAAATGCAAAGACTAAAAAAATTATACTGGTAGAGGAAACTTCAAATAGAAAAACTAAACCCCATGTTTAGTAAGTATTGCTAAAATAATTTAGAAAATAAAAAGGAGTGACTAGGCATTTAGTTGAGATTTTTGTCCAGGCTATGACTTAAATGTTGTCTTATAGTACTATTAATAGTTGTTGTCACTCTATAAATTTATGGATATTTTAATGGGAAATTGAGAGGATTTCTATAATACACATCTTTTATATCTGCAAATAATGTACTTCTGACCTCATTAATTCACTTAATATTTGTAAGTTTCTTGAGTGATATGAAGAGTATATATATAACTCGTTTCTATAGAAGGAAAATGAAACTCTGACAGTTCAGTTATTCAACTTTTTATTTTTTCCAAAAGATATTTATGAGACCTTACCCATAGTCATACAACTAGTTAAAATTATACAAAATTTATCTTTGAAATGTCAATGAAGTCCCCCTCACTATGCAATATTGCTTCCATTTTTTTACCATATAATCTTTTTTTAAAGATTATTTACTTATTTATTCATGAGAGACAGAGAGAAAGAGACAGAGACAGAGACACAGGCAGAGGGAGAAGCAGGCTCCATGCAAGGAGCCTGACATGGGACTTGATCCGGGTCTCCAGGATCAGGCTCTGGACTGAAGGTGGCACTAAACCGCTGAGCCACCCGGGCTGACCCCATATAGATTATCTTTGCTCAATTTTCAATCCTTTTGTTCTACTTCTAACTTTTTTCTACCACCTAACTATATACATATACATATACACATATTTATATATATATGTAGAGAGAGAGACAGAAAAAGGGGAGGGAAAGGAGAGAAAAAAGAGAAGAGAGAATTGCTTAATTTGAGGTAGTATAGAACTTACTTGCTTATTTTTTGTCTGTTCATTAAAATGCCCCACCTAAAATTAGATATCAATTTTCAAAAAACAACATAAATGAAGATAAACCATAAAACTATAGGAAATCTATACTACTTTAATCATATAAATGATTAGCCTTTGCAAATAGAAAAATCTTAGGATCAGGCCTTTGTAGAAAACGTCGTACCAGAGCCTATATCTACCAGAAATATAATTTTGAAGTTCATTTCTGCTGTAATGTAATTCTTAAACTTTGACTAAAAGTAATGGTTCACACTGTTAGATATTAAGCACAACAGAAAAGACCTGGTTTTATTCACAACTGTTCTGCTCCACTACCTATCCGAGTCTAGTATTTTCAACATTATTTTGGCATGAGTATATATATATATATATATGAGGGCCTTCCTCAAGAATCACCACACAAATTTCAACATTCTGATGCTGGGCATAGATGGTTGTGGACCATATTCTCTTTAAAAATTGAAGTAAAGTCCCTGACATAAAATAATTTTCGGCCCAAAATGTTGATAATGCCAAAGTTAATAGTTGATAAATTCTCATTAAGAGTGAAAGAGATACCAATACTACTATCATTTAATGACTTTAAAAAAATAACATGTTCTTTCATGAGTAAAACATATTTCTAGGTAATCTGATTATCTAATTTTTCTGTTAGTGCCTGTTATAACTACAGTTGTGGCATAGATATTTGAGGTGGTTTCAGTTATAAGGTCATAAGGAGACAAATGACATATTTTGTTATCTTTAATCTGTGGTCATTTTGTGCTTTGGTTTGACAATTGACATGATTGAAGTACTATGGAATTAGGTGGCATGTAATCTAGTACAATATCACCTCAAGAAGATCAGTTACACATATCATAAGGTCTCCCACACTTACCAGCGTGGCAGTGTTGCAAACATTACTCTTTATGATTTAATTACATCTATAAAATGAATATAATCACTCACTCATAGAATTCCTGAGTATTAGAGATAATAAAGAACAGGGATCCCTGGGTGGTGCAGCGGTTTAGCGCCTGCCTTTGGCCCAGGGGGCGATCCTGGAGACCCGGGATCGAATCCCATGTCGGGCTCCCGGTGCATGGAGCCTGCTTCTCCCTCTGCCTATGTCTCACCTCTCTCTCTCTCTCTCTCTCTCTCTCTCTCTGTGTGACTATCATAAATAAATAAAAATTAGAAAAAAAGAACAAAGTTCACTAACATACAGCAATCTCCTAAAATATAATTGCATTATTATTCACTATATAAGTTCCCTTAACCTGTTCTTAGAATATTACCTGCAGTTTACTCAGATTTCACCAGATGTTAATGCTGTTTTATGATGATACACAAAATTTCAGGAAAAACTGATAGGAACTATCAAAACTACTGATATAACAATCTAATATTTTAAAAACCTAAATTGTGGCACCAAAATAAACATCATATTGTGCTCCATAAGAAAGTCATATAAAATTTAAAATCATTATGTTTTCTGTTACTTTGATGAGTAGTATATGCCTGTTCCATTATATACTGGGTTCCTAAGGTCCATGTGCCTATAGTTGATGAAACTTGAGCTCTAGGTGACACTCTTGTATCTTTGAGTAAATGAACACAATTACACTTTTTATTGGTTTCAAACAAATTAGGGCCAGCATTCAAACTTTTAATCAATTGAATTTCATAGGAACATCTAAAACACTAGAGTGTTGTTTCTGTGATATTCTAAGTAAGTGGAATATGCATATCAACTCGGGACACATGCAGACTCTGCAGATACTATGAAAATTCACCAATAAAGTTTCTTAATCATGTTGAAAGGCTGGTGTCAATTAGTTTTAGTTTGTCTGTATCTCTAAAACCTT
This sequence comes from Canis lupus dingo, assembly GCF_003254725.2. NCBI lineage: Eukaryota > Metazoa > Chordata > Mammalia > Carnivora > Canidae > Canis > Canis lupus. The sequence goes on from NC_064271.1 coordinate 23,654,479, forward strand.
AGCTGATATGGCTACCTGGAAAGATCTCCTTTCTTTAAGGTTCAGGAAGAATTAACTCTGTTGTGATTATTTTTCTTTGGTGCCTAAAACCTTAAGATTTTCACATTCTAAGGCAAAATGTAAACATACACACACATATAGGAAGAAAAAAATCCACCTACATTAAATAATAAAATAAATGCATTTATTAAAACTATTTCTGAGGACCATGTTTTAAAGTATAGAGGCACCTAGGTAACTCAGTTGGTTAAATGCCTAACATTTAAAGTAATGCCTAACATTACTTTACATTACATTAAATGCCTAACATTTAACATTTACATTACATTTACATTACATAACATTACATATAAATTACATAACATTTACATTACATTAAATGCCTAACATTTAAAGTAAATGCCTAACATTTAAAGTATTTCTGAGGACCTGTTTTAAAGTATAGAGGCACCTAGGTAACTCAGTTGGTTAAATGCCTAACATCAGCTCAGGTAATGATCCCTGGGATCCTGGAATTGAACCCCGACTCAGACTCTCCCACTCTGGGGTCTGCTTATCCCACTCCCTTGCCCCTCCTTCTGTTCATGTTCTCTCTGTCTCTCTCAATAAATAAACTCTTTAATTTTTTTTCAAATAAAAAATAAGGTAAATAAATATACATGCCCATTAAATGGTCACAACTCCTATTTTACAGTTCAAAAAGTAGGCTCAGAGAGACTAAATAATTTATCCAATATTATGCAGCTTGTAACACAGCCCCTGATCTGGGCCCAGACTGATTTATAGAGCTAAGATACTTAGTTACTACATGAAACAGTCTTCCATTGTGTTTATCTTGCACTGTGGTGTAGACATAACTTTTCTATCTAAACAATAATATTCACTATTAAAATATTGACTTTGGCATATGCAGAGCTTCTTTGGGTACTGATATGATCATGCCAACTATAAAGTAACATTTTTGAAGCAACTGGAAATGATATTAAGAAATTATTGTCAATTTTTGGAGGTGATATTGACATTGTGGTTATATGTATTTATTATTTAGAACTACATTATGAAGTATTTATAATAGGTGAAATTATGAGTTATTTGGGATGCCTTAAAATGCTCCAGAAAAATGAGATTAGATTACATGCAATTAACAAAATGTCAGTAATAATGGATGTTACATAATGGCTACATGGGAGTTCATTGTGTTTTTTTCTAATTTTATGAATGTTTGAAAATTTTCAGGGTAAAAGTTTATAAAAGGGGATATTTATCAGTTCAGGCTTAAAAATCATCTCAAGAAATCACTGTTAAAAAACAGATGTGGTCCTGTCTCATGAATAAATAAAAGCAGATGTCATCAACTTTAGAGTTTGTGGCATAGAGCTCTGCTCTATATATAATGAATTCATCTCATAGAAACAATGCATTGACCTTATTAGATTAAAAAGTTCTTACCTGGGATCCCTGGGTGGCGCAGCGGTTTGGCGCCTGTCTTTGGCCCAGGGCGCCGTCCTGGAGACCCGGGATCGAATCCCACGTCGGGCTCCCGGTGCATGGAGCCTGCTTCTCACTCTGCCGGTGTCTCTGCCTCTCTCTCTCTCTCTCTGTGTGACTATCATAAATAAATTAAAAAAAAATTTAAAAAAGTTCTTACCTTAGGAATTAGAGAGGATTATATTATTGATTGCAAAACAGGTAAATTTTGATGAGAGCCAAGGGATGTAAAGAAGGAGGAAGTTGATCAGGGTATCTCTCAAGAGAATACACCTGAGTATAACAGTAGGCAGAGGCATCATGAGAGTGTCAGTCTTTTTGGAGATCTGAATGGACAAAATGAAGGATTGGGAATGGAAAATGTAGCAATAAATGTTTACTATAATTTTGTTCGTGATATATGCCTGGTGATTTGGGATACAGCGGAAAAAGACAACTATGTCTTAGTTATTAATTATTAACTCAATCAAAGACAGTATAAGCTGCTCCAAAACATACTATAGTTCATGAACTACTAGGCAGATAGATACATTTAAAGAAATTCATAATAGGAGCTTCTAAAAGAATAGAGAAGAATGATATACCTATAGATAATACCAATATTGGGAGAACTAGACCCTCAAGAGTGAATCTTGTTAGTATCATAATAAATCACATTTCTATCTTTAAGAATGTTTGCTTTGACTAATTTGAACCTTTAAAAAAATCACAAAATCTATTATTCAATACTAATCAATGCCCTGCACAGTTTCAGGTACGATGGAAGCTGAGTAAATATGTTTTGAATGAATAAATAAACAAATGAATACATGCATTAGAATTTAAATGACATATGCACAAATGTGCCACAAATACTAACTAGTCATTCTAGAGACCAAAAGAATAATTTGGATTTTGTATTTGGTAAAATATTATTAATTTTAAATGACTCATGGGAGAGAGAGATTAGTGAGATCATGGAATTTTTAAAGCGAACTCTGAAAAGAAGATATGTGGAACTTACTACTTTCCATGGGTATGTGGTTCTCTTGCAGATAAATCCATTTTTGTATTTTCTTGAGTATATTTTAAACTGTAGAGATTCTTTCCTATTTTAGAAGAAAAATTTGTTGTGGCAAGAACAAATTCAGGCTATTTTCTTTTCTCATTTCAAAACCTTTTTCTGACAGTCCAAACAGAAGAAAACCAACTAACAAATTCTTATTTCAGTCATAATACATAAATGTTTTAGGCTCTTTGGAGAAATTAAACATTAGAGTGTCTATAAACATTTATTTCTCTAGTAGTAAGTGATGCTTTTATTTTTATGCATTTATTTTTTACTTTTATTTTGATCTCACGACCAAGGCTTGATCTCACGACTCTGAGATCATGACCTGAACTAAATCAGGTTTAAGTGACTGAGCCACCCAGACAGCCCAATAAGTAATATTTTTAAAATAATATAAGTTTTTTTTAGTAGAATTAATAATGTATGGTAAAGTAAATATGTTTACATTGAATTTGTTTCAGGGTCTCAAAAAATAGAGCTTGATTCAAGAAAGACTTGTTGGATTCTAACAAGACTCTAGTTTCCATACATAGCAATGGTAATAATGGTATGATAATATTGGTAATAATATTTGAAGTGAAGCAAACATCTAAATTGTGTCTGTTCAAAGAGATTATAATGAAGTGTAAACAAGGAAAGAGACAACATAATTTAATAAATCTAATATCTAGTAGCATAACAACAAGTGTAGAGAATTTTATATTGTTTAACTAGAGATTCTGCTATTGCCCAATTTGTCTTTTGTCCTGAGAAGTCTCATAACCAATGTCTTCCTTTAGAACTTCCTGGCACTTTATTCCTGTCAGCATCTATCTGTAAACGCTGAGACTTGGTGCCCCTGATAGATATCATAGTACTTCAGATCAAGCTTCAGATTTTCTAAATGTATATACCAGATAAGTAAAACAGATATTCTTCATATTGTTTTCTTTAATCTACATTTTTGAAGGGCTATAACTGTGTCCAACGCATATAAAACAATGTATGCCAGTATAACAGAAATATTCTAACTGGGTGAACCAAATATCCTCATCTTCCTAAGATGAGTGAAGTTTTAGAACAGAGTTCTTCTACTGGGTCCACTTCTAAGAAGGTCCTTCAGGATCTCCCATAAATTATGGGAACAAATTATATTATTTTTATACTTTTTAAATTATTTTAAATTGGTAAAAATAACTACAGTAAATACCCATTCTAAATTACATTTCATAAAAATATCCAAAGACCAAATAAAATACCATAAAACTTTTTACTTGAACAATCATGTTGACTCATTTTTATGTAGTCCTTAAATAATTGTATTTAATTTAAAAAATATATTTGGATTTCTTGATTGAAAACAAAAAGGTAGCATCAACTAGATTCCTGGGTGGCTTAGTGGTTGCATGTCTGTCTTTGGCTCAGGTTGTGATCCTGGGGTCCTGGGATTGAGTCCCACATCAGACTCCCCACAGGGAGTCTGCTTCTCCCTCTGCATTTCTCTGAATAAATAAAATAAATAAAATAAAATAAAATAAAATAAAATAAAATAAAATAAAATAAAATAAAATAAAAATCTTTTTTTTTAAGTAGCATGAATTAAATTTGTAGCAATATATTGATTCTTGCCTTTCATTTCTTTTTTACATTCAGGCCTACCTATGTTTATGAGTCCATTACTATATCACAGACATGTGCACTGCCCTTAGTGAAATGCCAGGCAGGGTTTGGATGAATCCACTCTGAGCAGAAGCTTAACTTGCAGTGATGAGGAGTTCAATAACAAGTAAAATATAAATATATGGTCTCATGATAATATTCTGCCAAAGTGAGAGGTTGGTCAAATACTTCGACTGAGACAATAAATAACTATTTGCGTTTTGAGAAACAGACTCCATTTGCTGAGTATCTGTCAAATAAATATAATACTTTGAGGGCCTTTTGTTCTGATTTAACAGCTAAAAAAAATTAATTTGCCTCTCCAAAATCTGTAACAATGTTACCATGTCACAGAAGATAAGTGTCTTCATTCAATAAGATGGAAAAACTGTCTTAGAACTAAAAATTTAACAGTAATGTCTCTCTTTCCTGAAAAATAACTGAGGTAGTTGTAATTCATACCTCTAACCATTTCAATGAAAATTCCAAATGCAAATTTAAACTGGTTGTCAAATATGTTCAATGATTATCTCCATATCTGACAAATTAGAGTGACAACAGTTAGATATTATTGGTAATTCAAATTTAATGACATTTCCTCTTTGCCCAGCTTCGAGTCCCACATAGTCTTCTCTTGAGTAGATCCGTGTGAAGAGTAGTAAGTCAGTGGAATGTGGTTTAAGAACTTGGACCTGCCCTTTACTATCTATGTCACCTTGGATAAATTTCATAACCTCAGCCTAATTTCCTCATCTGTGAAGCAGAGATAATGCATTATATGGATCTTATGGTGAATAATGAATTAATATTAATAAAATGTATGGAACAGTGTTCTGTGGGTAAAACTCACTTCTCCTCCTGTATGTTTTTTCTTTACTATTCACATATATAATACTTTTCTTCTGACATTTCTGGTCACCAAATGTGTGTGCTGGGAGAAACACAACCAGTTCCCTGTGACACCAGTAGGGCATCCTGAAATTCATTTCAATTCTGACACTATCTAGCTGAAGTTACTATCAGATCCCACAAATTGTGACCTCAGTCCCACAAGACTGTCGTTCCCCATTTGAAATGCCAATGGCCAGTTCCAGGTTGTCACCTGTACTTCTGACCCACTGGCTATAAATTGAGGTCCCCATGACTCCCTTCTTGGGTTCAATAATTTGCTAGAATGGCTCACAGAACTCAGAGAAATGTTTTATTTACTAGGTTACTGTTTTATTATGAAAGGATGTAATTCAGGAACAGGCAGATAGAAGAAAGGCATAGGGCAAAGGAAAAGGAAAGGATGAAGAGCTTGCATGCTCTCTAGGCATTCCACTCTCCTCCTATCTCCATATATTCAGCAACATGGAAGCTCTCCCAACCTATGCTTTTGGGATGGAGGCTTCATCATTTGGCATGACAGATCATTAACTCCACTGCCAGCCCCTCTCACCTCTCTGGAGAATGAGGGGAGGGATTGAAAATCCAAGGTTCTAAATATGGCTTGGTCTCTCTGATGACCACCTCCCATCTAGGAGCCCATCTAGGGTAGCCTCATTAGAATTAAAGACACAACTATAACCGAGGATATTCCAAAAGATTTAGGAGTTTTGTGTTAGAAGTCACAACCAAAAAGCAAATATTAGAACAAAATATGCTTGTAACTCTTTATCAGTTAGGTAATTACAAGGGATTTGGAACTCTGTGTCAGGAACTGAGGGCAAGGACCAATATATATATTTCCTTTCATCTCAGGAAGGTCGAACCATAGTAAGTGCTATACAGTGTTTGCAAAAAATAAATATAGACTCTTGAGCAGGTATTGAAATTGCAGGGTAAATTTAAATATCTTCTATTTGTGACCTATTTTACAAATCAGTGTTTTCTCACATATATCTGATAAATCATTTTGAATATTTGGATTTTTTCAAATGATAATGTAAAATAGGGTCCAATGCATGGACAAAAGTACAGTTATTTTTTTAAAGATTTTATTTATTTATTCATAAGAGACACACACAAAGAGAGAGAGGCCGATACCCAGGCAGAGGGAGAAGTAGGCCCCATGCAGGGAGCCCAATGTGGGACTCAGTCCCGGGTCTCCAGGATCATGCCCTGGGCTGAAGATGGCGCTAAACTGCTGAGCCACCTGGGCTGCCCCAGTTGTTTTATACTTGACCAAAATATATGCTCCTTATTCATATATATATATGTAACATTAAAGTCAAGTTATCCAAAAATATATGCTTCATAAAATTTTTATATTGGTAAACATCAAATAACTCATTCTCTTTAATTTGTCATTTATTGGCTTATAGAAATTCTCAAATGTTAAGTGTTCTGTACGCAAATATACATAAATTGAGGAATAATATGGTTAAGTTATGGCACCCAGAAGTCACTCTTGTCAAAGATTTCTGACCTTGGACTATGCAACACACAGGTTTGACATTTTTCAAGTATGAAATACAACTTTTGATAGTGTAGAACTGTAATTTTAGTGTTAAAAATCCTATCTGATTATCTTGATTGGATTTGTATTTTTAAGTTTAGTTTTGTGATTCTTTTACTTTTATTTAAACTTTAAAATAACAGGATGTACTTAAATATTCAGAAGTACATTATTATCTGTGTTGGAGTTGGAGTGATTTTTTTTCCTCTTAGAATCTGACCTGTCAATCACTCAACAGACCTTTTTCCCCATCTTCTTCTGTGCCAAAATCCACTTCTTCTGGGTTGTTTGGCTCTCTGTTAGCCCTCACAAGCTGAAATCCTACACTGAATAAACCATCAATATTTATTTTATAAAGTCTCCTACTTTTATATCAGAAAGGTGGATCATGTGGTGGAGGAGTGAAATCCCAAGAGCACTAATTAAATATCAATAACCAAAGCCTACATAGATTCATTTTTCTAAATGGCACACTTATATTGGCCTTGAACTCCTTGAAGTTTCCAGATTCAATACTTCTGAACCTCTTTGTGTGCTCAAATAACCAAGAAGTGCTGATTTATGACAGACCCATCAACAACACTTTAGCTAGCATGTGAGTTCTGAATGGTCTGTACAAGAAAACATCAGCCGCAACCCTGTATCTCATTCAGCCCAGAAGTTCATACAGCTCTCTGGAGCATGTTATCCATATAAAGCCAAAGTATGCAAATAAGCCCACTTTAATGGGCTTCAGTAGTTGATTTGGGGTTAGTTTCCCTTACTTCATCATTTCTAAAAGGTACACGTTGAAACACCATGAAATTGAATGAATGTTATGCTCAATTTTGGCTGAAAAGAGGTGGTTGGTTTACTTAAGGCAAGTGGGCCCCAGCTAGATTGCAGTTAGAAGGATGTAAAGTACATTAACACCAGACTTACCCTGGAGGTGAAAGCTTAGCTTTTTCAGTAAGTTTGTGTGTGTGTGTGTGTGTGTAAATCTTTGTTTCTGATTTTGCCAGGTTAAATATAATCGTTAATTTGCTACTGCCTGAAATCATAATTTGGTTAAGATATTTACATTTAACCCTTAGACAAATTGTTATGTTGAATTATGGATATGTTTTTTGTAGTGATAACGAGGATCTTAAACATAGTGACAGTTTCATGAAGCATTTATATCCCTAATTGAACTAATAAACGTGAGTTTGTCCATATTGATTGGATAGATAACAGTTTGGTGATAAATACTTGGATATTTCTTTAATTTTTAAAATGTAACATAAAAATCACATGCTTCTATTATATTTTATTTATACTCTTATTTATTCTTTAAAAAGCTCTCTTGCTCCCATTTTATATTTTCTATATATTTTCTCTATGTACAGTATATATCTTATATATTGTTATTTATGAAAGTTAACTGTAACTTTCTCTCATTCTGCTGATAAAGTTAGAATGATCACTCAGAAGTGGGGAAATTTGGTTTCTAATCTCAATATTGCTGCAAATCAGTTCTTTGGCCTAGAGCAATTTCATATATCAGGATGAACATCACCATTATACATTTGTTCAGGTTAGCTCTCTGACTGACTATCTTTCACATATGTCATCACACATAAAAATTCTACCCAGCTTTTGTGTTTCAGAACCTGTTCCTCCTTTGATGCTTTTGCCAACTACTGAGCCAAATTGATAGAATCATAACATATTAATATTAAAAATGTCTTGTAAAATGACATAGGTCAACTGCCCCATTAAAACAGTCATCCATCCAACTACCATAAACAACAGATAATCAGACTGTGCATTAATATTAGCATTGAAAGAAGTAGTAAATCAGAAGAAATCCCATTTTAATCTCCAGAAAACTCAACTCTCAGGAACTTCACATTCACTGAATTGCCCAAATTCTGTGCAGAGCTGAAAGTCAATACACTACATAAGTGGAAACATGCAAATATTCAAGCAAATTTATTTTTCTTTACATTAACAAAACCACTTCACTCTCCCCAGAGATTGTCTACCTCTAGACCTCAAATATTCCCCTTGTCTGAGAGTGCAGAATATATTTGGCTGGTAACCAGATAGGATCTTTGCACTGTAAGGGGGCATTTCCTCTTTTTCAGAATGGGAGCAGTGAGAGAAGCAGAGCACCTCCCTTAACACTCTCTCTCTCTCTCTTAAACCGACTTCTCCACTTTAACTTTCGAAATCAGCCCAAGTTGTGAAGAGAGATGTTGGAATTAACTTACCCCTCTGCTTTTATAAACTGCATATTTAGAAAATAATATATTGAGAAACAAGAAAAGATGGAAAATAAATCCTAACTGATGGCACAGACCCAATAACAAAGAGTGCCCCATTATCTTTTACTAGATAAATCAAACTCACCATGGCAAGTCACCCATGTTATGGAGTAGCTTATGTTTTATTTTCAGAATCCAACAGAAACAGTGGCAAATCCAAGTTGCTACTTTTCCTCAGTTCTTGATCAAACAGATGGAAATAGTAGGATAAAATAGAAAGTTTTTACTTGAATAGATGAAAAGGAAATTCATAAATATATATCTATGTAACAGCCATTGTGAAATATTCTCTTCAAATATAATGAGGTTTTTTTTTTGTATGATCAAACACTTTATCCTATTAAAATCTTCAAAACTCAGTATGTGTTTTTTTTTTAAACTCTTGACTAAGGGATTTTTTTATTTGTCTAATTTTAGTAATTTTAATTAGGTTTTGTTTTCCCAAAACTTTATATAAATACTCTTGGCTCTGCCAATTTGTGCTGGTAAATTTGGAGATACTTTTTCCAAAAGAAAATCTGTCTTTAATTTTCATGAGTAAGCATTTTCCCCTGACTTTGAAAAGGGACTCCAGTCATAGAACAAAATTACTTTGCAAGGAAAAATGAACACATTGGCAAATTAAATAATTACCCAAAACTGTAATCCTGAGACAAATCATTTTATGTTATTACTCATTTTATCTTACTAGAAAAATCTACCTCTGTGATATAAAAGCAAAAAGAGGAAGGTATGTCTAGAAATTGTAAGGATCAGTAAAAATACAAATCTTTTAAAAATTAATTTAAAAATAATACAAGATGAAAAAATTTTCAGTCATCTAGCACAATAAAAAGTGTCTCATACCTTGTAACCCAGAATGTACATTTCTAGAAAAACTGTAGGACATGTGCACAAAAAGATATGTACAAAAATGTTTATAGCAGCATTACTGGTGAAAACAAAAAGAATGGTTACAAACAAAATGTCCATCAGTAGGGGACAGATAAAACATTTATAAGATGGGATACAGCATATTGGTTTAAATAAATGAACTAAAATTAACAAAACAAAAATAAATCTCAAAACATAATGATAAAGGAATTATAAAATTATAAGATATAAAATTTATGTCACATTTATAAAAATAATACTACATGCTCTTCAATAAAACATACATATGTATATGTGTGTTAAAAAGATTGCAAGTATACATGCTAAGTTCATGGTAATGTTTATTTCAAGTGAAGAGAAAGTGACTAGACATAGGGAAAGGGACTTCAGAGTTCCCTAAATACATGTTAGTGATTGTATAAAAACAGAAAAAAACAAGTATGACCAAGTTATAACACTTTTAAATTCTGGTAGGTGGATAGTTTGTTATGCATTATATTTTCTTGGAATATTTCTTCAGTTTAGAATTTCCGAAGAATGACTACTAGATAACCCAGGGAATTAATTGAGTAAAATGTTAGTTATTTAAGTAAACATCCTCTTTGTTGATTATTATTAAGCAGCCTTTACGTAGCACAGTTTGAAGCAAAATTTGAAGGTGTTCTTTAGCCTCTATGTATTTAGGATGACAAGATCTTCAAGCTACTTCATCTGTGACACTTCTACAGCTGAATACATTTATGAGAGAACGGAGTTTAGCAATGAAGCTAGACATAAATATTAGGATTCGTTGAAATTTTTGCTCAAATAAGACAATATCTGAGGCTTTTCTTTCTATGAATATACTATTCTGTATCTAGATTCTACTTACTGCTTGAGGAAAAACTCCTGTTACCAAAGAAGCTATTGCTACTTTTAAATGCCTAATAACACTTAACCGTTTTTTAATCTGTAAATTAAGATTTGGAGTTTTCTCCAAATTTTGGTTTGAAATTGATTGAACTTAACACACATAAAGGATTTTCCTTCCATGTTCTCCAGGCCCACATGAGAACTTATTAGGTGATGTGACAAATATAGTGTGCTTCTCTATCTCTGAGTCCATAGAGTGCTTTCCTTGTGTGGAATTTACTCATCTACCATGTGGGTTGTCTTTTAAAGGGTGATTTCCAGTACCTACCTCCACCATGGAAATGAATAGACTATATACTTTAGTTCAGATGCAAATACATATCTGTACTTCCACCAATAAGACACTTTTGGGAACACTTTTCCAAGAATTTTTCTAGGAACCTTAGATATTGAACATGTTCCAAGTTGGGTCAATGGACAGGGTAAGATCATTGCAGATTTGATGGTATGAGGGACACTTTTGGTATCAGCAGGACTCTCAATAGAGCCCACATCTGCAGGAAACTGGCTGCATAATGCCAGGAACAACTGTCCTATTTATGAGCCAGGTTTTTCATCCTCAGTTCTGTGACCTAACTGAATAACTTTTCTGTTGAAATTACTCGGAGTTCCTGTCTGTTGCTTACAACCCAAAAGTCTGACCTATATCTACTAAACAAAGTGAATGAAATATGACACAAAAGCAAAAAAAAAAAAAAAACACCCATATATGCGCTTTTTGGAACAAAAGTGTAGAAAAAAGTGAAAATTTCACTTTGAAGTAAAATCTTAGTTATATATTATGTCTATGTTTAAACAAATGGGAGTTGTAATGGTGTCAGAAGATTTTTTTTTTAATTCAGTGCTTGAAGATGAAGTTCACTTCCCAACCAAGAATACAAGAACATTTTTAAAAATTTCCCATTTCACACCATGCTGGACAGCCTTCAAGTTTCCCATTTTATTTTATTAAAGATTATTTACTCATTAGAGAGAGAACACGAGCTGGGGAGGAGTGTCAGAGAGAGAGAGGGGAGCAGACTCTCCACTGAGCACCCCCCCTTACACTACCCCTTGTTCATTTCCCAGAGTTACGTGTCTCTCATGTTTTGTCACCTTCACTGATATTTTCACTCATTTTCTCTCCTTTCCCTTTATTCCCTTTCACTAATTTTTATATTCCTCAAATGAATGAGACAATATAATTTTCCGATTGACTTAACTTCATTCAGTATAATACCCTCCAGGTCCATCCATGTCGAAGCAAATGGTGGGTATTTGTCATTTCTAATGGCTGAGTAATATTCCATTGTATACATAGACCACAGATTCATGTTGTAAGAGGAATCTGAAGGGAAAACACATCCTGTTGATCTCAGTGTCACCTGAATGCCATTGCTAGAGTTGAAAAACCACTAAATTAAGTGGCTAACACTATCTTTAAAAAAAAGAAAAAATTAGAAAAACATTTTAATTTCTCAATATCAGAAGAATGGGTAATTATTATTAAATGACTAAAAATATAGTTCCTGGAAAAACTAAACATTCTTTCCCTCGGAGAGTTCAACCTAACATGTACAAGGCTCTAGATTTTTCTATCTTAATATCAGTTGGACTAAATTATCTCTTAATTTGAGAGAAAGTACAAATGTAAGTACAAATTTTAGTTGGGTTGATATTCTATTTTTAGTGGTATTGCTAGTTGATATGGGTTGAATTGTATCTCCCCAAAATTCTTGTGTTGAAAAGCTAGCACCAGTATCTCAGAATATAATTAACTGTATTTGGAGATTGGGCCCTTAAAGGGTAACTATGCTAAAATGAGGCCATTAGGGTGGGCTCAAATTCAGTCTGGCATGTGTCCTTTAGGAAGAGGAATTTGGACACAAAGAGATGCCAGGGATGCATTTACACAGAAGAAAGACCATGCAAAGACACAGTGACAAGGAAGTCATCTACAGGCCAAGGAGAGAGGCCTAAGGAGAAACCAACCCTGATGACACTTTAATCTCAGACTTCTAACCTCCACAACTCTGAGAAAATACATTTCTGTTGTTTAAGCATTCCAGTCTGTGGTATTTTGTTATGGCAGCCCAAGCAAATTAGTATATCAGTATTGACTAGGTTTTCGATGACTAATAAAATCCTAGAACAAATGGGATTAAAGTTATTCTATGTATGTGTTATAAAATAGAGATCATCAAACTCAACATATCAAGAAAGCAATGATATATGATGTAATATGATAAAATGTTAGATTATGGTTTTATTGCCCATGTATGTGTACTTAGGTACATGTATCATAATTTTTTTCCTTTCTTTTGATTCTTGGATATGTCCATGTATGATAGCCAATTGCCCTTTTAGGGAAATGACAGGCTCCTTTTTAGGGAATTAAACCCATAACTCTACCTTTTTGATACTAAAATATCTTTCTGTTTTTATATGATGCTGATTGTAGATGGTATACCTTTTGTTTTTTTCACTGTTACTTTCTTTTACTTAATAAAATAACGAAGTTTATAACCCTCTGTCAGGATTGGTAAGAGAAATTTAACTATCTAGGAAGCAAGGACAAAATTAATTCTCTACAGAGGTTGGCTGTTAGAAACAATAAAAAACCTTAGTGGACTCATTTTGGAAACAAAAAGAAACATTGCTCCCTACTCTTTAGCCACTTACCAGGGACACAAATTAGAAAAAGAAAACAAAACAAAACAAAAAAAGAAACAAAAACAAAAACAAAAAAAACATGCTGGCAGTAAAACATAGTCAAAGAGTATGGAGGAAGGAAGAAAATGGTACAACTTAGAATTTAGCAGAACATTCTAAATTCTTAGTTGATAAAAATCATTGTACTTTGACTTAGAATTACTTAATTTCCAGTTACATTTTAGAAGATGATATAGATTAAGTCAACTTGTTTGGCATTCTGTGTATAATAATAAATGTTAGAATAATTTCCTCCTTCTTTATGTAAACATTCAGGAAACATAAAAGTTGAAGAGATAATTTAGTGACAAGAAAAGAAGCATATAAAAACATGCTTAAATAATGTTGACATGAATGTGGTTATTTTATTTACTAACCAAAGGTCAGTATGCAGGAGTAGATAGATGAGAGACCTCATGGATATTTATGTGCAGATAAAAGCTGTTTGAAAATGTATACGAATAATTTGAATTTCATATGCAAAGAAATACTGTCTTTGAAGGATTTTACAGAAGGAAGTGATGTGGGCAAGGCAGTGCATTTGAGAGATGATTTTGGCAGAGATGTCTGGACGCATGTTATGGAAACACAAAAAAGTGGAGCAGAGGTGAGACTACGTATGTGGAAGCTGGGAGAGGAAATCTACCAGATGTGCAGAATTCCACTGTAGAAACAAAGAAGAGGACGTTATGAAGGAAGAAACACTGACAAATTTTTTTTTCAGTTTGGGTCCAAAATAATACTAAGTGATGGATTATAGGATGTAGAGTCTCTTTAAAAAACTACCAACATAGGGATGGAAGAATAAAGAACCATAGGGGAGAAAGATACAAATACCAACATTTGGTAACATGAAGGAAATATTTTGAATCAAGTAAGTACTTTATTTACATTATAGAATATTTTTTAAAAGATTTATTTATTCATGAGAGACAGAGAGAGAGAGAGAGAGAGAGAGAGATGGAGGGACACAGGCAGAGGGAGAAGCAGGCTCCATGCAGGGAGCCCAACATGGGAATTGATCCCGGGTCTCCAGGATCACGCCCTGGGCTGAAGGCAGCGCTAAACCGCTGAGCCATCCAGGGATCCCCAGAATATTTTCAATTAAACATGAGAAAGAAATATTTACTTCTCATTTCTCAAACCAAGATTATTAATTTTTTGACACATATATTTCACACACACATACACACACTCTCCTATAGCTTTTTATATAATCTGTATATGTTTTATGACATACATTTAAATTAGTTCTATATTTTGAATATTTGCCACAACATTAAATGTTCTTCAACAGTATTTATCATACATTCTTCTGTTAACCATTATTCTGTGTGATTTTAATAAATTATCTATAAAAATAGGTTTCCAGGATTGAATTAAATTTAGATGCGTTCCGTAAATGTCTCTTGTCTCCTTCTATGTGGAGAAACAGAATGGATGTTAAAATATTAAAATATTTGAGAATTATGACACCTAGCTTTATATAGTTTTACAGATTCTAAATATTTTCCTATAAAATATTCTACATTCCAGGGACTAGTGTTTCTTAATACAAGTTTGGTAAATATTGTTCTATTTTAATATCTATATTCACTTCTATATTTAATCAATCCACTATTACTAGAACTTAACATTGTTTCAGGTTTTTTGTATTCTATTTATAATTTTTTGTATGTATTAGATTATTTTCTTATGGCATTTTTCTATTTTTTAAAATTTTAATCACCCAGTGGCCATCACAGGTGCACTCTTAATCCCCATCACCTATTTTATCCCATTGTCCCACCCACCTTTCACCTGGTAACCATCAGTTTCTTCTCTGTAAATAAGAGTCTGTTTCTTGGTTTGTCTCCATCTCTCTCTTTCTTTTTCTCTTTTGTTCTGTTTCTTAAATTCCACATATAAGTGAAATCATGATATTTGTCTAATCTCATTGACTTACTTTGCTTAGCATTATACTCTGTAGCTCCATCCATGTCATTGAAAATGGCAGATTTCATTCTTTTCTATGACTGAATAAGTGTGTGTGTGTGTGTGTGTGTGTGTGTGTGTGTGTATGCAGGTGCTACATCTTTATCCATTCATCAACCGGTGGACAGGGCTGTCCATAATTTTGCTATTGTGAATAATGCTACTATAAACACGGGTTGCATGGATCCCTTTGAATTAGTGTTTTTTTATTCTTTGGGTAAATACCCAGTAGTGTGATTACTGGATTGTAGGGTATTCTATTTTTAAATTTTTGATGAACCTCTGTATTGTTTTCCAGCATGGCTGCACCAGTTTGCTTTCCCACCAAAAGTGCACGAAGTCTCCTTTTTCTTCATATTCTCACCCAAATCTGTTGCTTCTTGTGTTGTTGATTTTAGCCATTCTGACAGGGGTGAGGTGATATCTCATTGTAGATTTGATTTGCATTTCCCTAATGATATGTGCTGATAAGCATCTTTTCATGTGTCTGTTGGCCATCTTTATGCCTGTTCATGTTTTATGCCCATTTATTCATTCTTTGGTTGTTGAGTGTTATAAGTTCTTTGTATATTTTGGATGCTAAGCCTTTATCTGATAACTCATTTGAAATTATCTTCTCCCATTCCATACATTGCCTTTTACTTTTGTTGATTGTTTCTTTCTCTGTGCAGAATTTTTTATTTTGATGAAGTCCCAATAGTTTATTCTTGCTTTTGTTCCCCTTGCTTCAGGGTACCTATCTAGAAAAAAAGTTGCTATACCTGATGTAAGAGAAATTACTACTTGTGTTCTCTTCTAGGATTTTTATGTTTTCAGGTGCCACATTTAGGTCTTCAATCCATTTCAAATTTATTTTTGTGTATGGTGTAAAAAAGTGGTCCAATTTCATTCTTCTGCATATTGATGTCCAGTTTTCCCAGTACCATTTGTTGATGAGACTTTCTTTTGCCCATTAGCTATTCTTTCCTGCTGTGTTGATGATTACCTGACCATATAATTGTAGGTTTATTTTTGGATTTTCTATTCTGTTCTATTGATCTATGTGTCTATTTTTGTACCAGTATCATACTGTTTTGATCATTACAGCTTTATAATATAAGTTGAAGTCCAGAATTTTGATGCCTCCAGCTTTGATTTTCTTTTCCAAGGTTGCTTTGGCTATAAGCCAAAGCATTTGGTGCCATAAGCATTTTAGGATTGTTTATTCTAGCTCCATGAAAAGTGCTGTTGGTATTGTGATAGAAATTGCGCTAAATGTGTAGATTGCTTTGGATGGTATAGACATTTTAACAATATTTATTCTAATCCATGAGGTAGGGATATCTTTCCATTTTTTGTATTCAATTTCTTTTATCAGTGTTTTATAGTTTTCAGAATAGTAAAGTCTTTCACCTCTTTTGCTAGGCTTATTCCTAGATAATGTTTTTTGGTGCAATTTTAAATGGAACTGATTCTTTAATTTTTCTATGTGGTGCTTTATTATTGGTATATAGAAATGCAATGGATTTCTGTACATTGATTTTTTTTTCAAATTTTTGTTTAAATTAAATTCCAGTTAGTTAACATGTAATATTTGTTGCAGAAGTAGAATTTAGTGATTCATCACTTATATGTAACACCAAGTGCTCAACAGAAGTGCCCTCTTTAATACACATCATTAGTTCAGCCCATGCCCCTTTATCAACCCTCAGTTTGTTCTCTACTTAAGAGTCTCTTATGGTTTGCTTCCCTCTATTCCCTCATATGAGTGAAATCATATGGTATTTGTCTTTCTCTGACTGAATTGTTTCTCTCAGTATAACATACTCTAGCTCCATCCATGTCATTGCAAATAGCAAGATCATTATTTTTGATGGTTGAGGTAATATTCTCTTGTATAAATATACTACATCTTCTTTATTAATTCATTAACCAGTGGATATTTGGGCTCCTCACATAATTTGGCTATGGTTGATGATGCTGTAAACATTAGGGTACATGTTCCTCTTTGAATCAGTATTTTTTAATCCTTTGGGAAATACCTAGTAGTAAAATTGCTGTCATAACGTAGTTTTATTTTTTAACTTTTTGAGGAGCCTCCATATTGTTTTCCAGACTGGCTACACCAGTTTGCATTGGAACCAACAGTTTAAGAGGGTTCCCCTTTCTCCACATCTTTGCCAACATCTGTGTTTCCTGTGTTGTTAATTTTAGCCATTCTGACAGATGTGACGTGATATCTCCTCATGGTTTTGATTTGCATTTTCCTGATGATGAGTGATGTTGAGCATCTTTTCATGTGTCTCTTAGCCATCTGGATGTCTTCTTTGGAAAAATGTCTGTGCATGTCTTTTGCTCAATTCTTAACTGGATTATTTGTTTTTTTGGGTATTGACTTGATATGTTCTTTTGGACACTAATCCTTTATCAGATATGTCATTTACAAATATCTTCTCCCATCCTGTAAGCTCTTTTAGTTTTGATAATCATTTCTTTTGCTGTGCAGAAACTTTTTATCTTTTTTCTATACATTGATTTTTTTTTTCAAATTTTTGTTTTGGTTGGTTCATTTTATCTTTTTTCTCCTTTGCCTCCAGAGAGGTGTCTAGTAGGAAGTTGCTATGGCCAACACCAGAGGTTACTGCCTGTATTCTTCTCTAGGATTTTGATGGTTTCCTATCTCACATACAGGTCTTTCATCCTTTAGAATTTATTTATGTGTGTCATGTAAGAAAGTTGCCCAGTTTCATTCTTCTGCGTGTTGCTGTCCAGTTTTCCCAATACGATTTGTTGAAGACTCTTTTTCCATTAGATATACCTTCCTGCTTTGTCAGAGGTTAGTTGACCATGTAGTTATAGGTCTATTCTGGGTTTTCTAGTCTGTTCCACTGTTCTGTGTGTCTGTTTTTATGCCAGTCCTATATTGTCTTGAACTACAGCTTTGTAATGTAACTTGAAGTCCGGAATTGTGATGCCTCCAGCTTTGATTTTCTTTTTCAAGATTGCTTTGGGTATTCAGGGTCTTTTGTGGTTCCACACTCATTTTAGAATTGTTTGTTCTAGCTTTATGAACATGGTATTGACATTTTGATAGAAATTGCATTAAATGTGTAGATGGCTTTGGGTAGTATAAACATTTTAACAATATCTGTTTTCCATTCCATGAGCATGAAATGTTTTTCCATTTCTTTGTGTCATCTTCAATTTCTTTCATAAACATTCTATAGTTTTCAGAGTATAGAACTTTTATGTCTTTGGTTAGGTTTATTCCTAGTTATCTTCTGGGTTTTGGTGCAGTTGTAAATAGGACCAATTCCTTGATTTCTCTTTCTACTGCTTCGATATTGGTGTATAGAAATGCAACAAATTTCTCCATGTTGATTTTATATCCTATGGATTTACTGAGTTTGTGTATCAGTTGTAGCAGCTTTTGGTGGAATCATTGGGTTTTATATATGTAGTATCATGTCATCTGCAAATATCGTAACTTTTACTTCTTCCTTGCTCATTTGGCTGCTTTTTATTTCTTCATGCTGTCTGATTGCTGTCCTAAGACTTCCAGTACTATTTTATTTTATACTTTTAAAAGATTTATTTATTTATTTTAGAGGGGGCAGGAAGGGCAGAGGGAGAGAGAGAGAGTCTAAAGCAGTCTCTTCCCTGACCATGGAGCCTACCTCATTGTTCAATCTCAGAACCCTCACTCAGATGATGACTCAGCCTGAAACCAATAATTGGGCACTTAACTGATGCAATATCCAGGTGCCCCACTTTGGTGAGAGTGGACATCTCTGTCTTATTCCTGACTGTAGAGAAAAAGCTCTCAGTTTTTCTGCATTGAGGATGTTGCTAGCAGTGGGTTTTTCATATATGGCTTTTATTATGCTGAGGTATGCTCCTTCTAAATCTACTTTGTTGAGGATTTTTATTATGAATGGATGTTGTACTTTGTCAATGCTTTTTCCGCATCTATTGAAATGATCATATGAGTCTTATCCTTTCTTCTATTGTTGTGATGTAACACATTGATTGGTTTCTAAATATTGAATCACCCTTGTAGCCCTGAATAAATCCCTTTTGATGTGGTGAATGATTTTTTAAAATGTGTTGTTGGATTTTGTTTTCTAGTATTTTGTTGAGGATTTTTGCATCCGAGTTCATCAGAAATACTGGAATACAGTACTTTTTTGTGATTTGATTTTCTCATTTTGGTATCAGGGTAAGCCGGGTCTCATAGAATGAATTTGGAGAATTTCCTTCATTTCTTTTCTTTTCTTTTTTTTTTTTTTGGAAGAGTTTGAAAAGAATATATTAAGTCCATCCTTTCTTTCTTTCTTTCTTTCTTTCTTTCTTTCTTTCTTTCTTTCTTTCTTTCTTTCTTCTTTCTTTCTTTTTTTCTTTCCTTTTCTTTCTTGTATTAACTTCTTTAAATGTTTAGCAGAATTCACTTGTGAAGCCACTTGGTCCTGACTTTTGTTTGTTGAGTTTTCTTGATTGCTGATTCTATTTCTTTACTGGTTATAGGTCTATTCAAATTTTCTATTTCTTTTTGTTTCCACTTTTGTAGATTATATGTTTCAACGAATTTATCCATTTCTTCTAGGTTGTCCAATTGGTTGGCATATATTTTTTCATAATGTTCTATTATAATTATTTGTATTTCTGATATGTTTTTTGTTATTTCTCCTCTCTCATTTGTGACTTTGAGTGATTTCTTGGTAAGTCTAGCTAAAGTTTTATCTATTTTACTGATTTTTTTTTTTTTTTCAAAAAAACAACTCTTGGGGGAAGCCCAGGTGGCTCAGCGGTTTAGCACCACCTTCAGCCCAGGGCCTGAACCTGGAGACCTGGGATCGAGTCCCACATTGGGCTCCCCGCATGGAGCCTGCTTCTCCCTCTGCCTGTGTCTCTGCCCCTCTCTGTGTCTCTCATGAATAAATAAAATCTTAAAAAAACAAAACAACAACAAAAAAACCCCCAATTCTTGGTTTAATTGATCTGTTCTTTTTTTTTTTTTTTTTTTTTTTTTTTTTTTTTTTTTAGTTTCTATACAATTTATTTCTGCTCTAATCCCTATTATTTCCTTCTGCTGGTTTTGAGATTTTGTTTGCTGCTCTTTTTCTAGGGGCTTTAGGTGTAATTTTAGGTTATTTATTTGAGATTTTTCTTTATCTTGAGCATGTATTGCTATAAACTTCCCTCTTAGAACTGTTTTTGCTGTGTTCCAAATGCTTTGGACTATTGTATTTTCATTTTCATTTGTTTCCGTGTATTTTTTTTATTTCTTCTTTGGTTTCCTGGTTGACCCATTCATTGTTTAATAGGGTGTTATTTAACCTCCATGTATTTGTAGTCTTTCCAGATTTTTTTCTTGTGATTGACTTCTAACTTCTTGCACTGTGGTATGGTATGACTTTGCTGTTTTAGAATTTTTTGAGTCTTGTTTTGTGACCTAATATGTGATTTATTCTGTAGAATGTTCCATGTGTACTTGAAAAGAATGTGTATTCTGCTGCTTTAAGATAAAATGTTCTAAATATATGTTAAATCTATCTAGTCCAGTTATGTAATTCAAAGCCATTGTTTGCTTTTTTATTTTGTTTTTGTTTTTTTTTAAGATTTTATGTATTTATTCATGAGAGACACAGAGAGAGGCAGAGACATAGGCAGAGGGAGAAGCAGGCTACTCACAGGGAGCCGCCCCATGTCGGACTCGGTCCCTGAACTGGGATCACGCCCTGAGCCAAAGGCAGACACTCACTCAACTGCTGAGCCACCCAGGCATCCCTGATTTTCTGTTTAGATGATCTGTCCATTTATGTAAGTGGGGTGTTAAATAACCTACTATCATTGTATTATTATCATTTCATTCCCTTGGGTTTGTTATTATTGTTTTATGTATTTAGGTGTCCCCATATTGGGTACATAAATGTTTATAATTTTTATCTTCTTGTTGGATTTTCCCCTTTATTAGTATATAGTGTCCTTTTTTGTATCTTTTTATAGTCTTTGTTTTAAAGTCTGTTTTGTCTAAAAGAAGTTTTGCTACTCTGGCTTTCTTTTGACATCCATTTGCATGATAAATGTTCCTTATCCCCTCACTTTCAATGTGCAGATGTCTTTAGGTCTAAAATGAGCTTCTTTTTTTTTTTTTTTTTAAGATTTTATCTATTTATTCATGAGAGACACAGAGAGAGAGAGAGAGAGGCAGAGCAGAGGCAGAGGGAGAAGCAAGCTCCATGCAGGGAGCCCGACGGGGGACTCAATCCCAGGTCTTCAGGATCAGGCCCTGGGCTAAAGGCGGCACTAAACCGCTGAGCCTCCAGGCTGCCCTAAAATGAGCCTCTTATAGATAGCATATAGATGGGTCTCTTTTTTTATACATTCTATCACCCTATGTCTTTTGATTGGAGCATTTAGTCCATTTACATTCAAAGTAATTATTGATATATGTATTTATTGACATTTTATTACCTGGTTTGTATTTGTTTCTGAAGATTTTTCTCCAGTGATGTTTTTCTCTCTTTCATGGTTTACTGGTCTTCTTTAGTGATGTATTTCTATTTCTTTCCTCTTTGTGTATATGTATTAGTGGTTTTTCATTTGTGGGTACCATTGTTTGTGTATATCATCTTTGACATGTAGCAGTATATAATAAGTTGATGTTATTTTAAGTTTGAACCCATTCTTTTACTCCTTTACTCCCCACATTTTAGGTATAGGGTGTCATATTTTACATCTTTTGATTTTGTGAGTTTCTTACTGATTTTTTACAGAAATATTCATTTTACTGCTTTTATGTTTCCTACTTTCATAATGCCATTTGTAGTCTTTCCTTTCCACTTAGACAGACCCCCTTTAATATTTCTTCTAGGACTGGTTTAGTGGTCACAGCTCCTTTTGTTTATCTTTCCTTTTATACTGAATGATAGCCTTGCTGGATAGAATATTCTTGACTTCAGGCTTTTCTCATTCAGGACTTTATATCATGCCACTCCTTTTTGGCTTGGAAGGTTAGCAACTGCAAAATCTACCAGTAGCCTTTGGAGTTTCTTTTGTATGTAATTTTCTTCTTTATCGCGCTGCTTTAAATATTTTCTCCTTTACCACTATATTTTGCCATTTTATTTTTTATTTTTATTTTTTTAATTTTTTTATTCTGCCATTTTAATTACAAAATGTCTTTTTGTGGATCTGCTTTTGTTGATTGTGTTGGTTCTTTGAGACTCCTAAATCTTGGTATCTTTTTCCTTCCTCAGATTAGGGAAGTTTTCAGCTGTTATTTCTTCAAATAAATTCTCTTCCCCCTTTTCTCTCTCTTCTTCTGGGATCCCTGTAATATAAAAGCTATTAAATTTAATGGAGTCAATGAGTTCCCTGATTTTAGTCTCCTTGTGCATACTCCTTTTTCCTCTCTTTTGTTCAGTTTCATTACTTTCCATTACTGTATTTTCTAGGTCATTAATTCATTCCTCTGTTTCTTGTACCCTGCTCTTCATTCCCCATCAAGCAGTTCTTATTTCATTTATCGAACCCTTTCTTTACTATGTAATTCCTTATCTTTGTCATCACAGTCTCACTTATGTTCTCCACTCTTCTCTCAAGTCCAGTAGGTATCCTTATGATCATTGCATTAAATTCTCCACCAGGCATGTTACTTATATACATTTCACTTAGATCTCCAGCCATGGCCTTGGCCTTGTCTTTCATTTGGGACAAATTCTTCTGTTTCTTTGCCTATTTGTTAGGAAAATCAGTTATATCTCCTGTTCTTGAGGGTACTAGCTTTATGAAGAAAGGTCCTATAGAGCCCTGCAGTGTAGTGTCTCATGTTCCCCAGGGTCTGCTACTCCAGTGTGTGCTGCATTTTCTCTATTGTTGTGTCTTAGCCACTTTATCCTCAGGCCAGTCATCTGCAGAGGCTCTCTTTGTCTGTTGTGGGCAGTGTTTGGTCCCTGGCCTAATTGTGGCACTTTTACCTAAGTGTGCTCCAATTTGCTTGTGAATTGAGACCTGTTTCCACCACCCTCTAAACTGAAGCCTTACATAACTCGTGGATAGGAGATGTGGTATTTGCAGTGGTTTGGGCCACTCTTCTGGGGGAAGTATCCTGCTACACTGGCACTAAGGTAAGTGTGGCTGAGAGGAGTGGTTCCTCAAGAACACAGCAGTGCAGGGCATGGAGTAAGCAAATTAGGTAGTGAGTGTAGACACTGCTGGTTCCTGCAGGTGGCTCTGTGTTTGTGCTGAGGGACAGGGCAGAGAAATGGTGCCTGCTAGTTTATTTGTTCCTGAATGGGTCTCTCTTTGAATGCTACATCTCTGGGACATGGTCCCAGATGAGGAACTAACCTCCTGACTATGTGGTCCAGACACTCTTTAAATGGGTATTTTCACATTATATGTCTGTGGGTTGTTTGCCCTGTGTTTTCTCCAAGAGCATCTCTAATGCAAGCTCTCTCAGAACCAAGCATGCTGATCTTTAAAATTCCATTCTTTAAACACTACTGGTTGCAAGAACTCAACAAAATTCATGCCTTCTGGCTTCCAAGCCAATTGCTATGAGGCTTCATTTTTTTCCCTGTGCTCCCCTGTATGATAGTCCATCTCTTGCCTTTTTCTGCAATGAAGGCTCCCTCCCCACCACTGGAGGCATGATCCATTTTTTTCCTGAGCCCCATCTCTGCACTTCCTACTTATCTTGAGGTAGCCTCTTCTCTATTTTTAATTGTTGAGTTTGTTCTGCCAGTCTCCAGGTCAATTTCTGCAGTATTTAGGATGATTTGGTAGTTACCTAGTTGTATTCATGGGCCCAGGCAAGCCTAGGGCCTTCTACTCTGCTGCTATCTTCCTCCACTGTGCCATGTTACTTTTCCTATTGGTATACTTTTTAGAGAAAGTGTATACAAATGGCTATAGTTTTAAAGGTGTATTGTTTTATCATTCTTCAAAAAGTATAATTTATTTTCTTATCAGCATTGTTTGCTTATCTGCAAATTTGACATTCAATTATGAATTGATTTTGAAAAACTCAGTACTTATCTGGGCTGTATTTGTGAGATATGGATGTTTGCATTTTAAAATACATGTTTTAATGTTAATCTTTTAATTTATTGTTAATTTTAATAAATCAAAGTTGGGGAAGTATTTTTACACTTCAAATTAGAGCTGGAAGATATTTCCCCAAAGTTACATAGTTATAAAGCAACAGAGGTGGTTTAGGTATACAAGTCTCCTTAGTCCTTGTCCTGATCTCAGGAACACTGAACTATACTCCCTCAGGCAAGAACTTCTCTGTCATGGACTCAGACCCAGCCAATAAGAGAGAGAGTGCCAAATCCTAACCACCACAGCAGTACAGTTGAGAAATCTGTCTTATTTCCAAAGCTGCCATTTCCCAATTCTATGAACTTGGACACTCAGCTTGTCAATAATTCAGTTTCCTTTTGTGTAAAATGCCATGGATACATTATAGGACAAACATCCTATAATAGTGAATATAAGTAAAAATACTACTTTAAATATAACTATCTTTATTTATGAATATATTATTCCGTTACTTTTTAATAGCTTTGCCTTCTTAAAAACTTGGTCTTAAGTACCTTCTTATCCTATTTACTATAATGTTTACCATTTTATTGGAGACTATTAGTAGCTGGCACCTTCTATTAAAAAAAATCCAGAATAGAAGAAAAAAAAACAGAAATAGATTTTGAAGAAATGTAGATAGTTATTAGTGGGAAAGAAACTAATGTACTCCTGAGAAAACTATTTATGATCCACTGAAACCTATTTAAATTTTTTCAAAATAATTTCTGATTTACAGAAAAATTGCAAGAGTAATACATAGAATTCTTGGATACCTTTTGTCAAAAGTCTTCATATGCTAACATCTTATACCATATTTTCTTTATCACTCTTTCTAGGTACATAGATAGAAAATTTTTTTCTAAGCCATTAAAACATAAATAATAGACATGATGTCTCTTTATCATAAACAATAAAATATTTCCCAAGAACATAACCATAGTATAGTTTTCAAAGAAGGAAATAATGTGAATGCTAGACTTTAGGTGATTTCACCAATATCTATATTAATGACGTTGAAGCAAAATCATTCCAAAATCGTGTGTTATATTCAGTTGTCATATCACTTCAGTTTCTCTTAATTTATTATTTTTTCTTTGTATTTTACATCATTGATAGTTTGAAGAATAGAAAATAGTTACTTTTTACAATATCCCTCAATTTTAATGTGTTTGGTGTTTTCTCATGATACTCATATTGAGAGCATGAATTTTGGGTAGAAATGCCATAGAACCACAGAACCATAGAATATGCTAAGTTCTCAGTATATTATAGCTGGAAGCACTTGCTGTTGATTAGTCTCTTTACTGGCAATGTTAAGTAGATCATTTGGTTGAAGTGGTTTCTGTCAAATTTCTGCCCTGTTATGTAACTATTTTACATTTTGTGATTATTAAGTACCTTGTGAAGAGATATGCAAAAACATTATAAATATCTTCTTACTCTCGTTAAACTAATTGTTAGCATCTATTGATGATTCTTGACTGAATCAATTATTAATAAAAAAAGGAAAAGATAGTGCTTTCCTACCCCAGTTCTGGAATCAGGCATTTTCCCAGGGATTCTTGGTTCTTTTAAGGAGAAAGTAGTATTTAGAAATAAAAAATCCTAGTATTTATTCATTGCTACTGGGGAATTGTTGCTTTTCTGCATTTTTAGAATACAGAAACAGCAGTTTTCTCACTGATATTGCCAAGCCCAATTCAGATCCACAGGTCTTAGTCTGTCTTTTTATTTTGCATATTTGTATCTCTCTTCTCTGAGAACCCTATCTCTCATTTCTACAGTTTTTACATATGTGTTTAGTCCTAGAAAGCATAGAATGTGATTTCAGAACTGTTTATTCATGCTTTTATCATAAAGAAATCATCCACTTGGAGTTCAATTTATTTTGAGTGTTTGTAGAAACTATTTATTTTCTTTTGCATTTACCTTGAGGGTGTGTAATCTAACCATGATATTAAAAGTGACTCAGTTTTGGTATCAACCCTTCCCTCTTCCAGTTGTAATGTTGTTCACTTGAACACATTTAGATTAATATGTTTTTGTTTGTGTTCAGTTTTGGAGTTCTGTGTATTTTTGTATTTTATTTAGTTTTTTGTATATATGAAATGTTAACATGACAAAGAAGGTCAGATATGTAGAGAAAAGGAATACAGGTATCCTCTGCTTTCCAAAAGTTCACATTGAATCACTTTATTTTATTTTGCAAGCAAGAAAACTTTTTATTTTAAACCACAAATAGCAGGTGCCTACAACTATCCATGTTTTATTAAAATCACATAAATCTCAAAAAAAAAATAAAATCACATAAAACTCAGGTAAAAAGCACCGCTGATTATTGGCTGTAGAAAAAATGCATGAAAAATTTAAATATGCACAGTAAAAACACCATAATATGCACAGGACTAAATTTTTAAAGCAAGTGCATGGAATGATGAGTCAATCTTGCATATAGCCTCCAATATTAAACTGATATTTATTTTGCTTGAAGATGATGGAAATTTCCAAAAAAGCATGACTATGAGAAGGTCGAGTATCCATCCATCCTTATATATATTTGAATGCCAATAGGTAGAATCATGAAAAAAAAAAAACCTAACATTTATAAAATACTTGTTAAAAATAACTTTTAGGGCACCTGGGTGGCTCAGTCATTTAAACATCTGCCTTCAGCACAGGTCATGATCCCAAGATCCTGGGATCGAGTCCCACATTGGGCTCCCTGTTCATGGGGAGTCTGCTTCTTCCTCTGCCTTCCCCTCTGCTTGTGAACACTCTCTCTCTTGCCCTCCCTCTCTCAAATAAATAAAAATCTTTTTAAAAATAACTTAAAAGTTGTCCCATGAGGTACATAAAATCAGTCCCAATTTTTCATGACAATTCATTCTCTATTGTTACCTACAGATTCACTTTTCTGTGCCTATCCAGCTTTAATTTCACCATTTTCATAGTTTTATAAAAGATCTGCACTAGTATAATAAAAAACTTTTTAAGTGGAAATCTTTGGATCTCTTTCAAAAGGAAAACAAAAACAGGTACTAATTAATATAGATCTTTTGTGAAAGCAAAATGGTATAATGTGAACTTTCAGAAAATGGGGCATATTCTTTGCTTTAGGTTATTGTGGTTTATAAGAAAGTTTCATACGTATGCTCTACTTTTGGATAGCAGTGCAGATATGTATTCAGAGAAAATAGGAAATATGCCATTTTATACTCACTTTTGAAAGTAGTCAATCTTATTACTCTCTAGTTATCCGTTCTGTGTTTCTTGTACGTTTTATTTTCCCCTCTCTCTTACATAAAAGGTAACACACTAAAGATACTTTTCTTGACAGCCTTTTCACTTAACCAATATTCTGGAAATTGCTCCATATCAGTTTATTTTCACAGTTGCATAATACTCTATAAGATACACTGTATCAGAATTCATGTAGGAACATTTATATTGTGTCCAGGACTTTGCAATAACAAATTATGTTGCAATGAGTATCCTTGAGCATATCATGTGTATTTTACTATTATTGGAGATGTATTTTTTGATAAATTTCTGAAATTGTGATTACTGAGTCATTGAGTAAATACATACATATTTTTTGGTAGGTTTTACCAAATTCTCTTCCACAAGATTTTATAAATTTATGTTCCTGCTGGTAACATATAAAATCAGTTTCTTCAGTCCTACCAATAGATGTGTTGTTTTTTCTTTTAATTTTTTCCAATTTACTATTTCAGTAAGTAAAAACAGTTCTCTCATTGATATATTATATTGCTTTCCTCTAATTATGTTTGATGTTAAACATGCTTTTATGTGTTTGAAGGTAATACTTTCATCTTTTGTTTGAGAGTTATTCATCACTATTTTTGTCTGTTATACTTTCAGGCTTTTGTAATTTTTCTCTCAATTTTTAAGAGTCCTTTATTTATTAACCCTTTTCTGTGATATGTGTTGCAAATATTATCTCTCAGTTTGTCAGTTACAGTTCTGTTTCATTCATGGTGTTTTTGTTATGCCAAATAAAAAAGAGGTAGCCAATTAATCATTCTTTTACTGTTTCTGGATTTTTAATCATAATTAGAAAGGTTTCCTTATACCAGAGTTAAAGAATATTTTCTTTTGTAATTTTTTATGAAATATTTTTTTACCTGTTAAATCTTCACTTTATATTAACCGGTGTCACCTTATTTTCACTAATTTTTTTCTCATTTTTAACTAATGATTAATAGATATTTAAATATATCTTCAATATTTTTCAGCTGTTAGCATCAATGATGTTAGTTGATTTGCTGTTAGGCAATAGTGCGATCTTTTTGGAGAGATAAGTGCCTACCATTAAAATGAATAATTCTTCATTATAGAATGTAACAACTTAAAAATTTAAGAACCTAGTTTGTGGTACTAAATAGCTCTATGTTAATAAATTCATGATGACTTAAATGATGTAAGCTTGTTTTTAAATAAAAATTATAATAAATGAAGCTAGAGAAAATTCAAGCACTAACTAAATCATTTAAGATGTTGCAAGATATCGTACTTAATTTGGTTTTATTTCTGAGAGAACAAAAGAGTGTTTCTAGACATAATCACTAAACTGACAAGATGATTGTTTTAAGATACTATGACTCTAATGTGAATAATGGATTAGAGAATGTATAAAGCTTAGAAAAAGGAATTAAATTAAGATACTAAAATATAGGGATGCCTGAGTGGCTCAGCGGTTTAGTGCCTGCCTTCAGCCCAGGGTGTGATCCTGGAGTCCCAGGATCGAGTCCCACATCGGACTCCCTGCATAAAGTCTGCTTCTTCCTCTGCCTGTGTCTCTGCCCCTCTCTCTCTCTGTCTCTCTCTCTCTCTCTCTCTCACTCTCACTCTCTCTATGTCTCTTATGAATAAATAACTAAAATCTTAAAAAAAAGATACTAAAATATGTTGCTGGTTTGTTCAAAGCAATATTTGTAAGAGAAGTGGATAGATTCAAGATCTATATAGAAGATAAAATCAACATGTTTAACAGTTGATGAATCTGAGCATGAGTGAAATGTAGTAGTCCAAGATAAAGTTCAAAGTTTTTGTTTAGGTCAAGTGCATGCAGGGTTATAGCTATCATTTAGGTACCAAAAAATGATAGAAGGAGGTAAAGGAACGACTGAAAAAGCTGGGAGGAGATGGCAACTTGAATTCTTGAAGTGTTTAGTTTCAGATGACTATGAAGCCTACAGGTGGAGGTTCAGTAAGTAGTTGGATATATGGATCTGATTCCCAAGAGACTTTCCTTGGCTAAAGTTAATGATTTAAACATCTTTGACAGAAGAGAATGAGTTCTCTTTGGTAAATTGTGGAAGTACTGAAATCATAGTCTAAAGGTTACATTGTAGGAGGGAAAATGAACAAATATTAAAAGAAAAGTTTCTTAAAATTCTTAATATTAAGGACATTTCTTAATGTCTTTAATAGACAGATGTTCGATCACTGAGCCACCCAGGCACCCCTCATGCCTACATTTCTTTGTATTTTTTTATTAAGGGTACTAGAGAAAAGAAGTTAGAATACAACAATTTTCAAATTTCTTAATATTATATATACAGATGCATTTCAATGAATCTATTCATTCCAACAGAAACTCTGGGGATGTTGGGCTTGGAAAGAAAGCTTCAAACAGTTTGTGGGTAGGTGTAGCTTGAGGCCAGATTTTCTGGTCAACCAAGTAAGACAATTATAGATGCAGAGTCTCCTTTACTGCTGATTTTTTTTAAAGCAAGGCCAATAGGCTATGGGATTTTTACTGAACAGAAACAATTCTTGACATGCCTTCCCCTGATACCTTACAAAGCAACAGTAGGTGGTTGGAAAGGGAAGAGGGCAAACGTTACCTAAACTTACACAGGATGACTGTTGTTGCTTAATACCAGGGTCTAACAACACAAAGCTTCTGATCTATATACTACACAGTGTTTTTAAGTCCTATATCTGCTGCACCTTTGTGAACTTTGAGAGCATAATGCAGTAATGTATTTGAAAGAGTTAATGAGGGAAGTCAAGAGCAATAAAAGATCACAAGACAAGAAGGTCATTCTAGCCAAAGAAAATGGAGATAAATTGTAACCAGGTGTCTTTATTTCCTGATTCCTCAAGTACTGCACACTCAGCTTTCTCTCCTAGAAAGGGAAGCTTGTGAAATTCCATACAGCATTTGTCAGCTTCAATAATTCCTTGCAAGATTTCAGGATTATTTGCTTTAATCTTAACTACCTCAGAGGCATATGAGATAAACCATTTGGAAATTATATATGTAGCAAAAAAATCTAATGTTCATTTAGGATGATTTAGGAAATTCATAGGAATACCTTGTCAGTGTCCTGTTGTCTGCTTTAATCTTTCAGGACAAATAAGGTCTAATGGTGCATTGCTCGTGTACACAGGTCAAAAACCAAGTTGTGAAGCATTCCATAATTATATGCTGACTTTCACAACACAAATACTGAAATTTCTGTGAATGTATTTTACACATTATTTATGTTCTTTCTGAGTTTCTTCACATGGCCAACCTCTCTTTAATTGCACACTGTGCTATTTGTAGTATCCTATGTTTTCATATTGGTATTTCTTTTAGGTCATGTTATTTCACCAGATTAAAGGGACAGAAAAACATTCAAAGAAATCTCCGTTGTAAGGGAAGAGGATAAGGTGAAGCCTGAGGTACAAAACAGAGAAACCGTATGAGAAAAGACAAAGTATGAGAACATTTACTAGTGTTGGATCTAGGAAATCGACTGACCAGAGTGAGGCAATAATAAGCCTTGTCACCCAAAGAATACAAGACAAGTTTCCTCTTCTTAGTCCAGGTTGAGGAAAGGGATAAAATGATACAAAAATCCTTTATATCTAAAATATCAGTGTAGAAAAAAAAAAAACATTCTTTTGCACTGGAAGAAAATTCTCCTTTCAATGTAAGCATTTTCATGAGCTGTTTATTAAAATATAAATTTCCAAAGTTACTTTCCTCCAAGTGTTTCAGTCTTCGGATACAGAACCTCTGGGAATATTCTATCTATATTGACCAGCACAGATAATTAACCCAGGATATTATGAAAGATGAAGATCTTTTGGGAAGGGGTATGTAGCCTTCTGGTATCTTGACAGTTCAATGCTACTACATTATTTGAGCCAACAGTAGAAAAAAGATTCATTTTTTAAAATACTTAAATATAATTTCTTTGAATAAAAATCATGTAGGGGTGCTGGGTGGCTTAGTCATTTAAACATCTGATTTCAGCTAATGTTATGATCTCAGGGTCCTGAGATCAAGCCCCACATTGGACTCCATGCTCACCAGGGAGTCTGCTTCAGATTCTTTCTCTTTCTCCCTATGCCCTTCGCCCTGCACTCTCTCTCTCAAATAAATAAACAAATCATAAAAAAAAAATCATGCCTACATTTCTTTCTTTAAAGATTTTATTTATTTATTTATTCATGAGAGAGGCAGAGACATAGGCAGAGGGAGAAGCAGGCTCCCTGCAGGGAGCCTGATGCAGAACTCGATCCCAGGACCCCAGGATCACGACCTGAGTCAAAGACAGATGTTCGATCACTGAGCCACCCAGGCACCCCTCATGCCTACATTTCTTTGTATTTTTTTCATTAAGGGTATTAGAGAAAAGAAGTTAGAATACACCAATTTTCAAAATAGGTCCCCTTATTTCAAAAGATTTCTTTTTTTTCCAAAAATTATAGTGACGTTAAGCTGTAGAAAGGAATTCACTGTGTCATGATCTGGTTGTTTTCTAAAATTTATAAAAGGAAAGGAAATATATTCAGTTTATGATCTAAAAAATTGAAAAAAATGTCAACCTATTACCAATTGACTGATTTCAGAATATTCCAAGGCATTATTATTATTTTTAGAGATGGAAGAGATATGCTCCTGGATGGGGATAAATAAATACATCAGCATTGTGTTTATGGAATGTCACAAGATTAGCTTGAAAAGGATCCTACAACTCACCATCTGATAACATTCCTAGAACTAGAGAGTTTGCATCCACCCATATTAAAAAAATAAAAATTTCAAGCTATTAAATATGCATAGTAAAGAGAAATAAAGTGATGGCAAAACTTGGAAGAAACTGTGATGCCCTTTAATAGATGAATGAATAAATAAACTGTGGTACATTCAGATAATAGAGTACTATTTGGCTCAAAAGAGAAATGAGCTATCAGTGAAATGAGAATATATTGAAGAGTCTTAAATGCATGATAGTGAAAGAAAGAAGCCAATCTGAAAAGGCTACCTACTATATGATTCCAACTATATGACATTCTGGAAAAAGCAAAACTATGAAGAAAGTAAAAAGTTCAAAGTTGCCAGGATTAGTGAGGAGGCCGAAATGAATAGGTAAAGCATAGAGGATTTTTAAGGCAATGAAACTGCTCTGTATACTAAAATGGTAGTCATGTCATTATATATTTGTCCAAGACCATAGAATTTACATTAAGAGTGAACTCTAATATAAACTGTAAACTTCACATGATTATGATATATCGATGTAGATTCATTAATTGTAACACGTATACCACTCTATTGGGTGACATCAGTAATGGAAGGGGCTGTGCATATATGCAGCAGGTGTATGGGAAACCTCTCTAGCTTCTGCTCAAAACTGAATCTATAAGTGTTCTAAAAAATAAAACTTATTTAAAAGGAAGTGAAAACATGGAGTAAACATAAATGCATATTATATGAAAGAAGCCAATCTGAAAAGTCTATACACTGTATGATTCCTACTATATGATATTCTGGAAAAGGCAGAGATATGGAAACAGTAAAAGAATACGTGGTTGCTAGGGGATCAGGAAAGAGAGGAATGAATAGGCGGGCACAGAGGGTTTTTTAAGGCAGTGAAATTATTTGAAATTATTGTGTATGATACTATAATGGTGAATACAAGTCATTATTCATTCGTCCAAACTTATAGAATGTGCAAATCCAAGAACTCTAATGTCAGTGGTGGACTTTGGATGATAATGATGTGTCAATATAATATAGGTTTATTAATTATAACAAATGTACACACTACTCTGGTGGGAGATGTTGATCGTGAAGAAGGCTGTACATGTGTACAAACAGGAGAGAATATGAGAATTCTCTGTACTTTCTACTTGATTTTTCTATTAACCTAAAACTGCTATAAAAATAAACTCTATTAAAAAAAGAAGAAGAAACCAAACTGAAACGACCAAGCTGAAATTCAAAGAGACTCAAGAAGATACCCAGAAGAAAAACCTTTGGCTTAGTCTGAAGCTTAATGACATGCAAATTGCCCACTTGAATAAAAGAGGGCTGAACTTTGGGATATTTTCTGATTGGGAGGTAGGATATCTTATAAGAGCATCTCAAACAGTGCACTGTGACAGATAAAAATAAGGAATATTGATGTATTTGATGAGCCTTATCTCAAGAATAAAAATTAATAGCCAGGCAAATTTGTGTAAAAGCCTCAAATTTCAATTTTAGAAAAGAAAATTAATCATTTTCCAGGAACCATGAAGTAGGAAACTTATAATTTTGGCAACTTGTTTGTATTTAATTTTGTGAAGTCTTGGTTTTTTTCCTTTTAGTGATTAGCAGTAAAATCCAATGGCTTGTTTATTTTTAGTGGCAAGAAAGAAGAGAAAGAACAAGGGAGACAGCATCCCCATTTGACTTCAAGTTTTGAGGAAGAGAAATCCCCAAAGGATAGATTAGTTGGTTGCAACCACAAATGCAGAAATAAAGAAAAATTAGTACCTTTGGCAAAGTGGATAAAGAGAAAAAAAGGAGGAGATGGCTGTGATGTGGCTGAAGATGGGCCCTGGGGCAATACATGTGGAAGGATTTTGAACATCTTTAGTAACAATTCATCATGTAAATTCCAGATAACATTAGCATCTTATAGACGTTTGGAAGAGAGGAAAATGATGTTTGTTTTTCTTGATAAGGATACTAGAAAGAAGAAGCTGAGTGCAAGTGAGAACAAATTTTAAAATAGAACATTATTTATTATTTAGATAAGGGTTATTTCCACTAATCACTGTAATTTGTCATTGGTAAAGTAAAATGTAGAGTCAAACCTAGCACTACTTTTTCTTCAGTTGCATGGCAAAATAGAATATATTGGTACTAAACTACATCTCATTAACTTCTTTGCCTCAGCTATTGACATGACAAGTTGTTTTTATCTTGAAACTGTGCTAAAATACACTTGGCTTTGCCAAGTCACTAAAATGGCTCACTGTTTTCTTGCCAGAAAACAAGAAACTAGCAATTTTTAAAATGGGTAATAATTTATGCTCTAATGACCTACACCTACCTCATTTTGGGTAATATAGTGCAGTTTCATTTAAATGTTTTAATGTATTCAAACTTAATTTATTACTAGTAAAAACTACCCAGTTGAAATTCATAAGACTGAACTCCTTTGTCTATAACTACATAAAAGGTACAGCAGGAGTATAATTTGGTAATATAAAAGGCTCTCCTTGATTACACAGCACATCTACCTTGTGTTTAATTGAATGGAAATCTCCAACTTCAGGATTAGATATTATTTTGTTCAAGTTTCACTTTATTGGTTATAGTGCATTACGAACAATCTAAATTTCATCCTTGTTAACGTAACATGTATATTTGATTACTGGAGGAGATAGTAATAGTAAATAATATAAATTGCTCACTTAATTCAGTCTAAATAACATTGCTTAAAGGTCATAGGCCAAATGAAAACAGAAACTTAAAAGAAAAAGAACTTCCAGGTAGCTGAAGATAAAAACAACTGTCTAAATCTGCATCTTTCAATATATCCACCCCGGACAATTCAACACTATAAAAAAGGCAACATAAAACAACAACAAAAATAACAGCAAAAAAACAATTAGCAAATTGCCTTAAGTATGACTTGAAAACAAAGAATGACTGAACTTCAAAGTAACGGAAAATAAAAAAAGAAAAAGGTCAGTCAAACCCCAAAGAAAAAAATCTTCACATGATAGCACCACTGCAGTGAATAAGAAGAGACCAAGAAGAGCAGCAGAGAAAAGAAAAATGAGAGGAATTTTTGGGCCATTGGGTAAAAAAAGGAGAAAATTTAGGGTATTATCAGGAACAAAGAACCAACTAGTAAAGACACAAGCTCTTCCCTAACCATTTAAAAAAAAAAAAAAATTCCTGCTAAAGGTCTGGATTTTGATGTATTTTGCTGAACTGACAAAAGAGGATGCCATTGAGCTAGAAGCTTTGTTAAACACCCACAGTTCACAACAGTGAACAAAAAAAGAAAACTCTATAAATCTATACAGAATTTTTTAAAGATTTTATTTATTCATGAC